>NW_027553904.1:0-26880 GCF_045843805.1 Urocitellus parryii
AGTGATTCTCGTCAGTCTCTGCTTGGGGCTACTTCCATAGGACAGAAACCATAGTGATAGAACTTGGAACTACATTATTGTGCGAAGTTTCAAAGATCTAGCACAAACCGTGTTTGATTTAGAGTTCCAACTACATGTATCCATATAGGAGAAAACAGTGTGAAACCTAAAAATGAAAACGGTTACTGCAAAGGAACGGTTTAACCTAGAAGAACGAAATTTGGTGAGCCAAATAGGATTGGTGTACTGATCATTACCTGCAAGTATCATCAAGATTGGGTGAAAAAATGTTTGCTGAGATTTCAGGAAACTCGTAGTTTTTTGGAAGCTTGGCAACCCCTTTCAATGAAAGTGATTCTCGTCAGTCTCTGCTTGGAGCTACTTACATAGGACACAAACCATAGCGATAGAACTTGGACCTGCATTATTGTGCTGTGTTTCAACGAGCTAGCACAAACCGTGTTTGATTTAGAGTTCCAACTACATGTATCCATATAGGAGAAAACAGAGTGAAACCTAAACATGAAAACGGTTACTGCAAAGGAACGGTTTAACCTAGAAGAACGAAATTTTGTGAGCCAAGTGGACTGCTGTACTGATCATGACCTACAAGTATCATCAAGATTGGGTGAAAAAATGTTTGCTGAGATTTCAGGAAACTCGTAGGTTTTTGGAAGCTTGGCAACCCCTTTCAATGAAAGTGATACTCGTCAGTCTCTGCTTGGGGCTATTTCCATAGGACACAAACCATAGCGATAGAACTTGGAACTACATTATTGTGCAGTGTTTCAACGAGCTAGCACAAACCGTGTTTGATTTAGAGTTCGAATTACATGTATCCATACTGGAGAAAACAGAGTAAAACCTAAACATGAAAACGGTTACTGCAAAGGAACGGTTTAACCTAGAAGAACGAAATTTTGTGAGCCAAGTGGGACTGGTGTACTGATCATTACCTGCAAGTATCATCAAGATTGGGTGAAAAAATGTTTGCTGAGATTTCAAGAAACTCGTAGTTTTTTGGAAGCTTGCCAACCCATTTCAATGAATGTGATTCTCTTCAGTCTCTGCTTGGGGCTACTTCAATAGGACACAAACCATAGTGATAGAACTTGGAACGACATTATTGTGCCACGTTGCAAAGAGCTAGCACAAAACATTTTTCATTTAGAGTTCCAACTACATGTATCCATATAGGAGAAAACGGAGTGAAACCTAAACATGAAAACGGTTACTGCAAAGGAACGGTTTAACCTAGAAGAACGAAATTTGGTGAGCCAAGTGGGATTGGTGTACTGATCATTACCTGCCAGTATCATCAAGATTGGTGTGAACAAAAGTTTGCTGAGATTTCAGGAAACTCGTAGGTTTTTGGAAGCTTGGCAACCCCTTTCAATGAAAGTGATACTCGTCAGTCTCTGCTTGGGGCTATTTCCATAGGACACAAACCATAGCAATACAACTTGGAACTACATTATTGTGCAGTGTTTCAACGAGCTAGCACAAACCGTGTTTGATTTAGAGTTCCAACTACATGTATCCATTTAGGAGAGAACAGAGTGAAACCTAAACATGAAAATGGTTACTGAAAAGGAACGGTTTAACCTAGAAGAACGAAATTTGGTGAGCCAAGTGGGACTGGTGTACTGATCATTACCTGCAAGTATCATCAAGATTGGGTGAACAAAATTTGCTGAGATTTCAGGAAACTCGTAGGTTTTTGGAAGCTTGGCAACCCATTTCAATGAAAGTGATTCTCGTCAGTCTCTGCTTGGAGCTACTTGCATAGGACACAAACCATAGCGATAGAACTTGGAACTGCATTATTGTGCAGTGTTTCAACGAGCTAGCACATACCGTGTTTGATTTAGAGTTCCAACTACATGTATCCATATAGGAGAAAACAGAGTGAAACCTAAACATGAACACGGTTATTGCAAAGGAACGGTTTAACCTAGAAGAACGAAATTTGGTTAGCCAAGTGAGATTGGTGTTCTGATCATTACCTACAAGTATCATCAAGATTGGGTGAAAAAATGTTTGCTGAGATTTCAGGAAACTCGTAGGCTTTTGGAAGGTTGGCAACCCCTTTCAATGAAAGTGATACTCGTCAGTCTCTGCTTGGGGCTATTTCCATAGGACACAAACCATAGCGATAGAACTTGGAACTACATTATTGTGCAGTGTTTCAACGAGCTAGCACAAACCGTGTTTGATTTAGAGTTCCAACTATATGTATTCATATAGGAGAAAACAGAGTGAAACCTAAACAAGAAAACGGTTACTGCAAAGGAACGGTTTAACCTAGAAGAACGAAATTTGGTGAGCCAAGTGGGATTGGTGTACTGATCATTACCTGCCAGTATCATCAAGATTGGGTGACAAAATGTTTGCTGAGATTTCAGGAAACTCGTAGGTTTTTGGAAGCTTGGCAACCCCTTTCAATGAAAGTGATTCTCGTCAGTCTCTGCTTGGGGCTTCTTCCATAGGACAGAAACCATAGTGATAGAACTTGGAACTACATTATTGTGCGAAGTTTCAAAGATCTAGCACAAACCGTGTTTGATTTAGAGTTCCAACTACATGTATCCATATATTAGAAAACAGAGTGAAACCTAAAAATGAAAACGGTTACTGCAAAGGAACGGTTTAACCTAGAAGAACGAAATTTGGTGAGCGAAATAGGATTGGTGTACAGATCATTACCTGCAAGTATCATCATTGGGTGAAAAAATGTTTGCTGAGATTTCAGGAAACTCGTAGTTTTTTAGAAGAGTGGCAACCCCTTTCAATGAAAGTGATTCTCGTCAGTCTATGCTTGGAGCTACTTACATAGGACACAAACCATAGCGATAGAACTTGGAACTGCATTATTGTGCAGTGTTTCAATGAGCTAGCACAAACCGTGTTTGATTTAGAGTTCCAACTACATGTATCCATATAGGAGAAAACAGAGTGAAACCTAAACATGAAAACGGTTACTGCAAAGGAACGGTTTAACCTAGAAGAACGAAATTTTGTGAGCCAAGTGGGACTGCTGTACTGATCATGACCTACAAGTATCATCAAGATTGGGTGAAAAAATGTTGCTGAGATTTCAGGAAACTCATAGTTTTTTGGAAACTTCGTAACCCCTTTCAATGAAAGTGATTCTCGTCAGAGTCTGCTTGGGGCTACTTCAATAGGACACAAACCATAGCGATAGAACTTGGAACTACATTATTCTGCCAAGTTTCAAAGAGCTAGCACAAACCATGTTTGATTTAGAGTTCGAATTACATGTATCCATACTGGAGAAAACAGAGTAAAACCTAAACATGAAAACGGTTACTGCAAAGGAACGGTTTAACCTAGAAGAACGAAATTTTGTGAGCCAAGTGGGACTGGTGTACTGATCATTACCTGAAAGTATCATCAAGATTGGGTGAAAAAATGTTTGCTGAGATTTCAAGAAACTCGTAGTTTTTTGGAAGCTTGCCAACCCATTTCAATGAATGTGATTCTCTTCAGTCTCTGCTTGGGGCTACTTCAATAGGACACAAACCATAGTGATAGAACTTGGAACGACACTATTGTGCCACGTTTCAAAGAGCTAGCACAAAACATTTTTCATTTAGAGTTCCAACTACATGTATCCATATAGGAGAAAACGGAGTGAAACCTAAACATGAAAACGGTTACTGCAAAGGAACGGTTTAACCTAGAAGAACGAAATTTGGTGAGCCGGTGGGATTGGTGTACTGATCATTACCTGCCAGTATCATCAAGATTGGGTGAACAAAAGTTTGCTGAGATTTCAGGAAACTCGTAGGTTTTTGGAAGCTTGGCAACCCCTTTCAATGAAAGTGATACTCGTCAGTCTCTGCTTGGGGCTATTTCCATAGGACACAAACCATAGCGATAGAACTTGGAACTACATTATTGTGCAGTGTTTCAACGAGCTAGCACAAACCGTGTTTGATTTAGAGTTCCAAGTATATGTATCCATATAGGAGAAAACAGAGTGAAACCTAAACATGAAAACGGTTACTGCAAAGGAACGGTTTAACCTAGAAGAAAGAAATTTGGTGAGCCAAGTGGGATTGGTGTACTGATCATTACCTGCCAGTATCATCAAGATTGGGTGACAAAATGTTTGCTGAGATTTCAGGAAACTCGTAGGTTTTTGGAAGCTTGGCAACCCCTTTCAATGAAAGTGATTCTCGTCAGTCTCTGCTTGGGGCTACTTCCATAGGACAGAAACCATAGTGAAAGAACTTGGAACTACATTATTGTGCGAAGTTTCAAAGATCTAGCACAAACCGTGTTTGATTTAGAGTTCCAACTACATGTATCCATATATTAGAAAACAGAGTGAAACCTAAAAATGAAAACGGTTACTGCAAAGGCACGGTTTAACCTAGAAGAACGAAATTTGGTGAGCCAAGTAGGATTGGTGTACTGATCATTACCTGCAAGTATCATCAAGATTGGGTGAAAAAATGTTTGCTGAGATTTCAGGAAACTCGTAGTTTTTTGGAAGCTTGGCAACCCCTTTCAATGAAAGTGATTCTCGTCAGTCTATGCTTGGAGCTACTTACATAGGACACAAACCATAGCGATAGAACTTGGAACTGCATTATTGTGCAGTGTTTCAATGAGCTAGCACAAACCGTGTTTGATTTAGAGTTCCAACTACATGTATCCATATAGGAGAAAACAGAGTGAAACCTAAACATGAAAACGGTTACTGCAAAGGAACGGTTTAACCTAGAAGAACGAAATTTTGTGAGCCAAGTGGGACTGCTGTACTGATCATGACCTACAAGTATCATCAAGATTGGGTGAAAAAATGTTGCTGAGATTTCAGTAAACTCATAGTTTTTTGGAAACTTCGTAACCCCTTTCAATGAAAGTGATTCTCGTCAGTCTCTGCTTGGGGCTACTTCAATAGAACACAAACCATAGCGATAGAACTTGGAACTACATTATTCTGCCAAGTTTCAAAGAGCTAGCACAAACCATGTTTGATTTAGAGTTCGAATTACATGTATCCATACTGGAGAAAACAGAGTAAAACCTAAACATGAAAACGGTTACTGCAAAGGAACGGTTTAACCTACAAGAACGAAATTTTGTGAGCCAAGTGGGACTGGTGTACTGATCATTACCTGCAAGTATCATCAAGATTGGGTGAAAAAATGTTTGCTGAGATTTCAAGAAACTCGTAGTTTTTTGGAAGCTTGCCAACCCATTTCAATGAATGTGATTCTCTTCAGTCTCTGCTTGGGGCTACTTCAATAGGACACAAACCATAGTGATAGAACTTGGAACGACATTATTGTGCCACGTTTCAAAGAGCTAGCACAAAACATTTTTCATTTAGAGTTCCAACTACATGTATCCATATAGGAGAAAACGGAGTGAAACCTAAACATGAAAACGGTTACTGCAAAGGAACGGTTTAACCTAGAAGAACGAAATTTGGTGAGCCAAGTGGGATTGGTGTACTGATCATTACCTGCCAGTATCATCAAGATTGGGTGAACAAAAGTTTGCTGAGATTTCAGGAAACTCGTAGGTTTTTGGAAGCTTGGCAACCCCTTTCAATGAAAGTGATACTCGTCAGTCTCTGCTTGGGGCTATTTCCATAGGACACAAACCATAGCCATAGAACTTGGAACTACATTATTGTGCAGTGTTTCAACGAGCTAGCACAAACCGTGTTTGATTTAGAGTTCGAATTACATGTATCCATACTGGAGAAAACAGAGTAAAACCTAAACATGAAAACGGTTACTGCAAAGTAACGGTTTAACCTAGAAGAACGAAATTTTGTGAGCCAAGTGGGACTGGTGTACTGATCATTACCTGCAAGTATCATCAGGAGTGGATGAAAAAATGTTTGCTGAGATTTCAAGGAACTCGTAGTTTTTTGGAAGCTTGGCAACCCCTTTCAATGAAAGTGATTCTCGTCAGTCTCTGCTTGGGGCTACTTCAATAGGACACAATCCATAGCGATAGAACTTGGAACTACATTATTGTGCCACGTTTCAAAGAGCTAGCACAAACCGTGTTTGATTTAGAGTTCCAACTACATGTATCCATTTAGGAGAGAACAGAGTGAAACCTAAACATGAAAATGGTTACTGAAAAGGAACGGTTTAACCTAGAAGAACGAAATTTGGTGAGCCAAGTGGGACTGGTGTACTGATCATTACCTGCCAGTATCATCAAGATTGGGTGAACAAAATTTGCTGAGATTTCAGGAAACTCGTAGGTTTTTGGAAGCTTGGCAACCCATTTCAATGAAAGTGATTCTCGTCAGTCTCTGCTTGGAGCTACTTGCATAGGACACAAACCATAGCGATAGAACTTGGAACTGCATTATTGTGCAGTGTTTCAACGAGCTAGCACAAACCGTGTTTGATTTAGAGTTCCAACTACATGTATCCATATAGGAGAAAACAGAGTGAAACCTAAACATGAAAACGGTTACTGCAAAGGAACGGTTTAACCTAGAAGAACGAAATTTGGTAAGCCAAGTGAGATTGGTGTTCTGATCATTACCTACAAGTATCATCAAGATTGGGTGAAAAAATGTTTGCTGAGATTTCAGGAAACTCGTAGGTTTTTGGAAGCTTGGCAACCCCTTTCAATGAAAGTGATACTCGTCAGTCTCTGCTTGGGGCTATTTCCATAGGACACAAACCATAGCGATAGAACTTGGAACTACATTATTGTGCAGTGTTTCAACGAGCTAGCACAAACCGTGTTTGATTTAGAGTTCCAACTACATGTATCCATATAGGAGAAAACAGAGTGAAACCTAAACATGAAAACGGTTACTGCAAAGGAACGGTTTAACCTAGAAGAACGAAATTTTGTGAGCCAAGTGGGACTGCTGTACTGATCATGACCTACAAGTATCATCAAGATTGGGTGAAAAAATGTTGCTGAGATTTCAGGAAACTCGTAGTGTTTTGGAAACTTCGCAACCCCTTTCAATGAAAGTGATTCTCGTCAGTCTCTGCTAGGGGCTACTTCAATAGGACACAAACCATAGTGATAGAACTTGGAACTACATTATTCTGCCAAGTTACAAAGAGCTAGCACAAACCATGTTTGATTTAGAGTTCGAATTACATTTATCCATACTGGAGAAAACAGAGTAAAACCTAAACATGAAAACGGTCACTGCAAAGGAACGGTTTAACCTAGAAGAACGAAATTTTGTGAGCAAAGTGGGACTGGTGTACTGATCATTACCTGCAAGTATCATCAAGATTGGGTGAAAAAATGTTTGCTGAGATTTCAAGAAACTCGTAGTTTTTTGGAAGCTTGCCAACCCAATTTCAATGAATGTGATTCTCTTCAGTCTCTGCTTGGGGCTACTTCAATAGGACACAAACCATAGAGATAGAACTTGGAACTACATTATTGTGCAGTGTTTCAAAGAGGTAGCACAAACCGTGTTTGATTTAGAGTTCCAACTACATGTATCCATATAGGAGAAAACGGAGTGAAACCTAAACATGAAAACGGTTACTGCAAAGGAACGGTTTAACCTAGAAGAACGAAATTTGGTGAGCCAAGTGGGATTGGTGTACTGATCATTACCTGCCAGTATCATCAAGATTGGGTGAACAAAAGTTTGTTGAGATTTCAGGAAACTCGTAGGTTTTTGGAAGCTTGGCAACCCCTTTCAATGAAAGTGATTCTCGTCAGTCTCTGCTTGGGGCTATTTCTATAGGACACAAACCATAGCGATAGAACTTGGAACTACATTATTGTGCAGTGTTTCAACGAGCTAGCACATACCGTGTTTGATTTAGAGTTCCAACTACATGTATCCATATAGGAGAAAACAGAGTGAAACCTAAACATGAAAACGGACACTGCAAAGGAACGGTTTAACCTAGAAGAACGATATTTGGTGAGCCAAGTTGGATTGGTGTACTGATCATTACCTGCAAGTATCATCAAGATTGGGTGAAAAAATGTTTGCTGTGATTTCAGGAAACTCGTAGTTTTTTGGAAGCTTGGCAACCCCTTTCAATGAAAGTGATTCTCGTCAGTCTCTGCTTGGAGCTACTTACATAGGACACAAACCATAGCGATAGAACTTGGAACTGCATTATTGTGCAGTGTTTCAACGAGCTAGCACAAACCGTGTTTGATTTAGAGTTCCAACTACATGTATCCATATAGGAGAAAACAGAGTGAAACCTAAACATGAAAACGGTTACTGCAAAGGAACGGTTTAACCTAGAAGAACGAAATTTGGTTAGCCAAGTGAGATTGGTGTTCTGATCATTACCTACAAGTATCATCAAGATTGAGTGAAAAAATGTTTGCTGAGATTTCAGGAAACTCGTAGGTTTTTGGAAGCTTGGCAACCCCTTTCAATGAAAGTGATACTCGTCAGTCTCTGCCTGGGGCTACTTCCATAGGACACAAACCATAGCCATAGAACTTGGAACTACATTATTGTGCGAAGTTTCAAAGAGCTACCACAAACCGTGTTTGATTTAGAGTTCCAACTACATGTATCCATATAGGAGAAAACAGAGTGAAACCTAAACATGAAAACGGTTACTGCAAAGGAACGGTTTAACCTAGAAGAACGAAATTTTGCGAGCCAAGTGGGATTGGTGTACTGATCATTACCTGCCAGTATCATCAAGATTGGGTGACAAAATGTTTGCTGAGATTTCAGGAAACTCGTAGTTTTTTGGAATCTTGGCAACCCCTTTCAATGAAAGTGATTCTCGTCAGTCTCTGCTTGGGGCTACTTCCATAGGACAGAAACCATAGTGATAGAACTTGGAACTACATTATTGTGCGAATTTCAAAGAGCTAGCACAAACCGTGTTTGATTTAGAGTTCCAACTACATGTATCCGTATAGGAGAAAACAGAGTGAAACCTAAAAATGAAAACGGTTACTGCAAAGGAACGGTTTAACCTAGAAGAATGAAATTTGGTGAGCCAAGTAGGATTGGTGTACTGATCATTACCTGCAAGTATCATCAAGATTGGGTGAAAAAATGTTTGCTGAGATTTCAGGAAACTCGTAGTTTTTTGGAAGCTTGGCAACCCCTTTCAATGAAAGTGATTCTCGTCAGTCTCTGCTTGGAGCTACTTACATAGGACACAAACCATAGCGATAGAACTTGGAACAGCATTATTGTGCAGTGTTTCAACGAGCTAGCACAAACCGTGTTTGATTTAGAGTTCCAACTACATGTATCCATATAGGAGAAAACAGAGTGAAACCTAAACATGAAAACGGTTACTGCAAAGGAACTGTTTAACCTAGAAGAACGAAATTTGGTAAGACAAGTGAGATTGGTGTTCTAATCATTACCTACAAGTATCATCAAGATTGGGTGAAAAAATGTTTGCTGAGATTTCAGGAAACTCTTAGGTTTTTGGAAGCTTGGCAACCCCTTTCAATGAAAGTGATACTCGTCAGTCTCTGCTTGGGGCTATTTCCATAGGACACAAACCATAGCCATAGAACTTGGAACTACATTATTGTGCAGTGTTTCAACGAGCTAGCACAAACCGTGTTTGATTTAGAGTTCCAACTACATGTATCCATATAGGAGAAAACAGAGTGAAACCTAAACATGAAAACGGTTACTGCAAAGGAACGGTTTAACCTAGAAGAACGAAATTTGGTGAGCCAAGTGGGATTGGTGTACTGATCATTACCTGCCAGTATCATCAAGATTGGGTGATCAAAAGTTTGCTGAGATTTCAGGAAACTCGTAGTTTTTTGGAAGCTTGGCAACCCCTTTCAATGAAAGTGATTCTCGTCAGTCTCTGCTTGGGGCTACTTCCATAGGACAGAAACCATAGTGATAGAACTTGGAACTACATTATTGTGCGAAGTTTCAAAGAGCTAGCACAAACCGTGTTTGATTTAGAGTTCCAACTACATGTATCCATATAGGAGAAAACAGAGTGAAACCTAAACATGAAAACGGTTACTGCAAAGGAACGGTTTAACCTAGAAGAACGAAATTTGGTGAGCCAAGTGAGATTGGTGTTCTGATCATTACCTGCAAGTATCATCAAGATTGGGTGAAAAAAGGTTTGCTGAGATTTCAGGAAACTCGTAGGTTTTTGGAAGCTTGGCAACCCCTTTCAATGAAAGTGATACTCGTCAGTCTCTGCTTGGGGCTATTTCCATAGGACACAAACCATAGAGATAGAACTTGGAACTACATTATTGTGCAGTGTTTCAACGAGGTAGCACAAACCGTGTTTGATTTAGAGTTCCAACTACATGTATCCATATAGGAGAAAACAGAGTGAAACCTAAACATGAAAACGGTTACTGCAAAGGAACGGTTTAACCTAGAAGAACGAAATTTGGTTAGCCAAGTTAGATTGGTGTTCTGATCATTACCTACAATATCATCAAGATTGGGTGAAAAAATGTTTGCTGAGATTTCAGGAAACTCGTAGGTTTTTGGAAGCTTGGCAACCCCTTTCAATGAAAGTGATACTCGTCATTCTCTGCTTGGAGCTACTTACATAGGACACAAACCATAGCGATAGAACTTGGAACTACATTATTGTGCAGTGTTTCAACGAGCTAGCACAAACCGTGTTTGATTTAGAGTTCCAACTACATGTATCCATATAGGAGAAAACAGAGTGAAACCTAAACATGAAAACGGTTACTGCAAAGGAACGGTTTAACCTAGAAGAACGATATTTGGTGAGCCAAGTAGGATTGCTGTACTGATCATTACCTGCAAGTATCATCAAGATTGGGTGAAAAAATGTTTGCTGTGATTTCAGGAAACTCGTAGTTTTTTGGAAGCTTGGCAACCCCTTTCAATGAAAGTGATTCTCGTCAGTCTCTGCTTGGAGCTACTTACATAGGACACAAACCATAGCGATAGAACTTGGAACTGCATTATTGTGCAGTGTTTCAACGAGCTAGCACAAACCGTGTTTGATTTAGAGTTCCAACTACATGTATCCATATAGGAGAAAACAGAGTGAAACCTAAACATGAAAACGGTTACTGCAAAGGAACGGTTTAACCTAGAAGAACGAAATTTGGTTAGCCAAGTGAGATTGGTGTTCTGATCATTACCTACAAGTATCATCAAGATTGAGTGAAAAAATGTTTGCTGAGATTTCAGGAAACTCGTAGGTTTTTGGAAGCTTGGCAACCCCTTTCAAAGAAAGTGATACTCGTCAGTCTCTGCTTGGGGCTATTTCCATAGGACACAAACCATAGCCATAGAACTTGGAAGTACATTATTGTGCAGTGTTTCAACGAGCTAGCACAAACCGTGTTTGATTTAGAGTTCCAACTACATGTATCCATATAGGAGAAAACAGAGTGAAACCGAAACATGAAAACGGTTACTGCAAAGGAACGGTTTAACCTAGAAGAACGAAATTTTGTGAGCCAAGTGGGATTGGTGTACTGATCATCACCTGCAAGTATCATCAAGATTGGGTGAAAAAATGTTTGCTGAGATTTCAGGAAACTCGTAGGTTTTTGGAAGCTTGGCAACCCCTTTCAATGAAAGTGATTCTCGTCAGTCTCTGCTTGGGGCTACTTCCATAGGACAGAAACCATAGTGATAGAACTTGGAACTACATTATTGTGCGAAGTTTCAAAGAGCTAGCACAAACCGTGTTTGATTTAGAGTTACAACTACATGTATCCATATAGGAGAAAACAGAGTGAAACCTAAAAATGAAAACGGTTACTGCAAAGGAACGGTTTAACCTAGAAGAACGAAATTTGGTGAGCCAAGTAGGATTGGTGTACTGATCATTACCTGCAAGTATCATCAAGATTGGGTGAAAAAATGTTTGCTGAGATTTCAGGAAACTCGTAGTTATTTGCAAGCTTGGCAACCCCTTTCAATGAAAGTGATTCTCGTCAGTCTCTGCTTGGAGCTACTTGCATAGGACACAAACCATAGCGATAGAACTTGGAACTTCATTATTGTGCAGTGTTTCAACGAGCTAGCACAAACCGTGTTTGATTTAGAGTTCCAACTACATGTATCCATATAGGAGAAAACAGAGTGAAACCTAAACATGAAAACGGTTACTGCAAAGGAACGGTTTAACCTAGAAGAACGAAATTTGGTTAGCCAAGTGAGATTTTTGTTCTGATCATTACCTGCCAGTATCATCAAGATTGGGTGACAAAAGGTTAGCTGAGATTTCAGGAAACTCGTAGTTTTTTGGAAGCATGGCAAACCCTTTCAATGAAAGTGATTCTCGTCAGTCTCTGCTTGGGGCTACTTCCATAGGACAGAAACCATAGTGATAGAACTTGGAACTACATTATTGTGCGAAGTTTCAACGAGCTAGCACAAACCGTGTTTGATTTAGAGTTCCAACTACATGTATCCATATAGGAGAAAACAGAGTGAAACCTAAAAATGTAAACGGTTACTGCAAAGGAACGGTTTAACCTAGAAGAACGAAATTTGGTGAGCCAAGTAGGATTGGTGTACTGATTATTACCTGCAAGTATCATCAAGATTGGGTGAAAAAAGGTTTGCTGAGATTTCAGGAAACTCGTAGGTTTTTGGAAGCTTGGCAACCCCTTTCAATGAAAGTGATACTCGTCAGTCTCTGCTTGGAGCTACTTACATAGGACACAAACCATAGCGATAGAACTTGGAAATACATTATTGTGCAGTGTTTCAACGAGCTAGCACAAACCGTGTTTGAATTAGAGTTCCAACTACATGTATCCATATAGGAGAAAACAGAGTGAAACCTAAACATGAAAACGGTTACTGCAAAGGAACGGTTTAACCTAGAAGAACGAAATTTGGTGAGCCAAGTGGGATTGGTGTACTGATCATTACCTGCCAGTATCATCAAGATTGGGTGACAAAATGTTTGCTGAGATTTCAGGAAACTCGTAGATTTTTGGAATCTTGGCAACCCCTTTCAATGAAAGTGATTCTCGTCAGTCTCTGCTTGGGGCTACTTCCACAGGACAGAAACCATAGTGATAGAACTTGGAACTACATTATTGTGCGAAGTTTCAAAGAGCTAGCACAAACCGTGTTTGATTTAGAGTTCCAACTACATGTATCCGTATAGGAGAAAACAGAGTGAAACCTAAAAATGAAAACGGTTACTGCAAAGGAACGGTTTAACCTAGAAGAACGAAATTTGGTGAGCCAAGTAGGATTGGTGTACTGATCATTACCTGCAAGTATCATCAAGATTGGGTGAAAAAATGTTTGCTGAGATTTCAGGAAACTCGTAGTTTTTTGGAAGCTTGGCAACCCCTTTCAATGAAAGTGATTCTCGTCAGTCTCTGCTTGGAGCTACTTACATAGGACACAAACCATAGCGATAGAACTTGGAACTACATTATTGTGCAGTGTTTCAACGAGCTAGCACAAACCGTGTTTGATTTAGAGTTCCAACTACATGTATCCATATAGGAGAAAACAGAGTGAAACCTAAACATGAAAACGGTTACTGCAAAGGAACGGTTTAACCTAGAAGAACGAAATTTGGCAAGCCAAGTGAGATTGGTGTTGTAATCATTACCTACAAGTATCATCAAGATTGGGTGAAAAAATGTTTGCTGAGATTTCAGGAAACTCGTAGGTTTTTGGAAGCTTGGCAACCCCTTTCAATGAAAGTGATACTCGTCAGTCTCTGCTTGGGGCTATTTCCATAGGACACAAACCATAGCGATAGAACTTGGAACTACATTATTGTGCAGTGTTTCAACGAGCTAGCACAAACCGTGTTTGATTTAGAGTTCCAACTACATGTATCCATATAGGAGAAAACAGAGTGAAACCTAAACATGAAAACGGTTACTGCAAAGGAACGGTTTAACCTAGAAGAACGAAATTTGGTGAGCCAAGTGGGATTGGTGTACTGATCATTACCTGCCAGTATCATCAAGATTGGGTGACAAAATGTTTGCTGAGATTTCAGGAAACTCGTAGTTTTTTGGAAGCTTGGCAACACCTTTCAATGAAAGTGATTCTCGTCAGTCTCTGCTTGGGGCTACTTCCATAGGACAGAAACCATAGTGATAGAACTTGGAACTAAATTATTGTGCGAAGTTTCAAAGAGCTAGCACAAACCGTGTTTGATTTAGAGTTCCAACTACATGTATCCATATAGGAGAAAACAGAGTGAAACCTAAACATGAAAACGGTTACTGCAAAGGAACGGTTTAACCTAGAAGAACGAAATTTGGTGAGCCAAGTGAGATTGGTGTTCTGATCATTACCTGCAAGTATCATCAAGATTGGGTGAAAAAAGGTTTGCTGAGATTTCAGGAAACTCGTAGGTTTTTGGAAGCTTGGCAACCCCTTTCAATGAAAGTGATACTCGTCAGTCTCTGCTTGGGGCTATTTCCATAGGACACAAACCATAGAGATAGAACTTGGAAATACATTATTGTGCAGTGTTTCAACGAGGTAGCACAAACCGTGTTTGATTTAGAGTTCCAACTACATATATCCATATAGGAGAAAACAGAGTGAAACCTAAACATGAAAACGGTTACTGCAAAGGAACGGTTTAACCTAGAAGAACGAAATTTGGTTAGCCAAGTGAGATTGGTGTTCTGATCATTACCTACAAGTATCATCAAGATTGGGTGAAAAAATGTTTGCTGAGATTTCAGGAAACTCGTAGGTTTTTGGAAGCTTGGCAACCCCTTTCAATGAAAGTGATACTCGTCAGTCTCTGCTTGGAGCTACTTACATAGGACACAAACCATAGCGATAGAACTTGGAAATACATTATTGTGCAGTGTTTCAATGAGCTAGCACTACCGTGTTTGATTTAGAGTTCCAACTACATGTATCCATATAGGAGAAAACAGAATGAAACCTAAACATGAAAACGGTTACTGCAAAGGAACGGTTTAACCTAGAAGAACGAAATTTGGTGAGCCAAGTGGGATTGGTGTACTGATCATTACCTGCCAGTATCATCAAGATTGGGTGACAAAATGTTTGCTGAGATTTCAGGAAACTCGTAGTTTTTTGGAATCTTGGCAATCCCTTTCAATGAAAGTGATTCTCGTCAGTCTCTGCTTGGGGCTACTTCCATAGGACAGAAACCATAGTGATAGAACTTGGAACTACATTATTGTGCGAAGTTTCAAAGAGCTAGCACAAACCGTGTTTGATTTAGAGTTCCAACTACATTTATCCATATAGGAGAAAACAGAGTGAAACCTAAAAATGAAAACGGTTACTGCAAAGGAACGGTTTAACCTAGAAGAACGAAATTTGGTGAGCCAAGTAGGATTGGTGTACTGATCATTACCTGCAAGTATCATCAAGATTGGGTGAAAAAATGTTTGCTGAGATTTCAGGAAACTCGTAGTTTTTTGGGAGATTGGCAACCCATTTCAATGAAAGTGATTCTCGTCAGTCTCTGCTTGGAGCTACTTACATAGGACACAAACCATAGCGATAGAACTTGGAACTGCATTATTGTGCAGTGTTTCAACGAGCTAGCAAACACCGTGTTTGATTTAGAGTTCCAACTACATGTATCCATATAGGAGAAAACAGAGTGAAACCTAAACATGAAAACGGTTACTGCAAAGGAACTGTTTAACCTAGAAGAACGAAATTTGGTAAGCCAAGTGAGATTGGTGTTCTGATCATTACCTACAAGTATCATCAAGATTGGGTGAAAAAATGTTTGCTGAGATTTCAGGAAACTCGTAGGTTTTTGGAAGCTTGGCAACCCCTTTCAATGAAAGTGATACTCGTCAGTCTCTGCTTGGGGCTATTTCCATAGGACACAAACCATAGCTATAGAACTTGGAACTACATTATTGTGCAGTTTTTCAACGAGCTAGCAAACACCGTGTTTGATTTAGAGTTCCAACTACATGTATCCATATAGGAGAAAACAGAGTGAAACCTAAACATGAAAACGGTTACTGCAAAGGAACGGTTTAACCTAGAAGGACGAAATTTGGTGAGCCAAGTGGGATTGGTGTACTGATCATTACCTGCCAGTATCATCAAGATTGGGTGACAAAATGTTTGCTGAGATTTCAGGAAACTCGTAGTTTTTTGGAATCTTGGCAACCCCTTTCAATGAAAGTGATTCTCGTCAGTCTCTGCTTGGGGCTACTTCCATAGGACAGAAACCATAGTGATAGAACTTGGAACTACATTATTGTGCGAAGTTTCAAAGAGCTAGCACAAACCGTGTTTGATTTAGAGTTCCAACTACATGTATCCGTATAGGAGAAAACAGAGTGAAACCTAAAAATGAAAACGGTTACTGCAAAGGAACGGTTTAACCTAGAAGAACGAAATTTGGTGAGCCAAGTAGGATTGGTGTACTGATCATTACCTGCAAGTATCATCAATATTGGGTGAAAAAATGTTTGCTGAGATTTCAGGAAACTCGTAGTTTTTTGGAAGCTTGGCAACCCCTTTCAATGAAAGTGATTCTCGTCAGTCTCTGATTGGAGCTACTTACATAGGACACAAACCATAGCAATAGAACTTGGAACTGCGTTATTGTGCAGTGTTTCAACGAGCTAGCACAAACCGTGTTTGATTTAGAGTTCCAACTACATGTATCCATATAGGAGAAAACAGAGTGAAACCTAAACATGAAAACGGTTACTGCAAAGGAACGGTTTAACCTAGAAGAACGAAATTTGGTTAGCCAAGTGAGATTGGTGTTCTGATCATTACCTACAAGTATCATCAAGATTGGGTGAAAAAATGTTTGCTGAGATTTCAGGAAACTCGTAGGTTTTTGGAAGCTTGGCAACCCCTTTCAATGAAAGTGATACTCGTCAGTCTCTGCTTGGGGCTATTTCCATAGGACACAAACCATAGCGATAGAACTTGGAACTACATTATTGTGCAGTGTTTCAACAGGCTAGCAAACACCGTGTTTGATTTAGAGTTCCAACAACAGGTATCCATATAGGAGAAAACAGAGTGAAACCTAAACATGAAAACGGTTACTGCAAAGGAACGGTTTAACCTAGAAGAACGAAATTTGGTGAGCCAAGTGGGATTGGTGTACTGATCATTACCTGCCAGTATCATCAAGATTGGGTGACAAAATGTTTGCTGAGATTTCAGGAAACTCGTAGTTTTTTGGAATCTTGGCAACCCCTTTCAATGAAAGTGATTCTCGTCAGTCTCTGCTTGGGGCTACTTCCATAGGACAGAAACCATAGTGATAGAACTTGGAACTACATTATTGTGCGAAGTTTCAAAGAGCTAGCACAAACCGTGTTTGATTTAGAGTTCCAACTACATGTATCCATATAGGAGAAAACAGAGTGAAACCTAAACATGAAAACGGTTACTGCAAAGGAACGGTTTAACCTAGAAGAACGAAATTTGGTGAGCCAAGTGAGATTGGTGTTCTGATCATTACCTGCAAGTATCATCAAGATTGGGTGAAAAAATGTTTGCTGAGATTTCAGGAAACTCGTAGGTTTTTGGAAGCTTGGCAACCCCTTTCAATGAAAGTGATACTCGTCAGTTTCTGCTTGGGGCTATTTCCATAGGACACAAACCATAGAGATAGAACTTGGAACTACATTATTGTGCGAAGTTTCAAAGAGGTAGCACAAACCGTGTTTGATTTAGAGTTCCAAATACATGTATCCATATAGGAGAAAACAGAGTGAAACCTAAACATGAAAACGGTTACTGCAAAGGAACGGTTTAACCTAGAAGAACGAAATTTGGTGAGCCAAGTGAGATTGGTGTTCTGATCATTACCTGCAAGTATCATCAAGATTGGGTGAAAAAATGTTTGCTGAGATTTTAGGAAACTCGTAGGTTTTTGGAAGCTTGGCAACCCCTTTCAATGAAAGTGATACTCGTCAGTCTCTGCTTGGAGCTACTTACATAGGACACAAACCATAGCGATAGAACTTGGAAATACATTATTGTGCAGTGTTTCAACGAGCTAGCACAAACCGTGTTTGATTTAGAGTTCCAACTACATGTATCCATATAGGAGAAAACAGAATGAAACCTAAACATGAAAACGGTTACTGCAAAGGAACGGTTTAACCTAGAAGAACGAAATTTGGTTAGCCAAGTGGGATTGGTGTACTGATCATTACCTGCCAGTATCATCAAGATTGGGTGACAAAATGTTTGCTGAGATTTCAGGAAACTCGTAGTTTTTTGGAATCTTGGCAACCCCTTTCAATGAAAGTGATTCTCGTCAGTCTCTGCTTGGGGCTACTTCCATAGGACAGAAACCATAGTGATAGAACTTGGAACTACATTATTGTGCGAAGTTTCAAAGAGCTAGCAGAAACCGTGTTTTATTTAGAGTTCCAACTACATTTATCCATATGGGAGAAAACAGAGTGAAACCTAAAAATGAAAACGGTTACTGCAAAGGAACGGTTTAACCTAGAAGAACGAAATTTGGTGAGCCAAGTAGGATTGGTGTACTGATCATTACCTGCAAGTATCATCAAGATTGGGTGAAAAAATGTTTGCTGAGATTTCAGGAAACTCGTAGTTTTTTGGAAGATTGGCAACCCATTTCAATGAAAGTGATTCTCGTCAGTCTCTGCTTGGAGCTACTTACATAGGACACAAACCATAGCGATAGAACTTGGAACTGCATTATTGTGCAGTGTTTCAACGAGCTAGCAAACACCGTGTTTGATTTAGAGTTCCAACTACATGTATCCATATAGGAGAAAACAGAGTGAAACCTAAACATGAAAACGGTTACTGCAAAGGAACGGTTTAACCTAGAAGAACGAAATTTGGTGAGCCAAGTGGGATTGGTGTACTGATCATTACCTGCCAGTATCATCAAGATTGGGTGACAAAATGTTTGCTGAGATTTCAGGAAACTCGTAGTTTTTTGGAATCTTGGCAACCCCTTTCAATGAAAATGATTCTCGTCAGTCTCTGCTTGGGGCTACTTCCATAGGACAGAAACCATAGTGATAGAACTTGGAACTACATTATTGTGCAAAGTTTCAAAGAGCTAGCACAAACCGTGTTTGATTTAGAGTTCCAACTACATGTATCCGTATAGGAGAAAACAGAGTGAAACCTAAAAATGAAAACGGTTACTGCAAAGGAACGGTTTAACCTAGAAGAACGAAATTTGGTGAGCCAAGTAGGATTGGTGTACTGATCATTACCTGCAAGTATCATCAAGATTGGGTGAAAAAATATTTGCTGAGATTTCAGGAAACTCGTAGTTTTTTGGAAGCTTGGCAACCCCTTTCAATGAAAGTGATTCTCGTCAGTCTCTGATTGGAGCTACTTACATAGGACACAAACCATAGCAATAGAACTTGGAACTGCGTTATTGTGCAGTGTTTCAACGAGCTAGCACAAACCGTGTTTGATTTAGAGTTCCAACTACATGTATCCATATAGGAGAAAACAGAGTGAAACCTAAACATGAAAACGGTTACTGCAAAGGAACGGTTTAACCTAGAAGAACGAAATTTGGTTAGCCAAGTGAGATTGGTGTTCTGATCATTACCTACAAGTATCATCAAGATTGGGTGAAAAAATGTTTGCTGAGATTTCAGGAAACTCGTAGGTTTTTGGAAGCTTGGCAACCCCTTTCAATGAAAGTGATACTCGTCAGTCTCTGCTTGGGGCTATTTCCATAGGACACAAACCATAGCTATAGAACTTGGATCTACATTATTGTGCAGTGTTTCAACGAGCTAGCAAACACCGTGTTTGATTTAGAGTTCCAACAACATGTATCCATATAGGAGAAAACAGAGTGAAACCTAAACATGAAAACGGTTACTGCAAAGGAACGGTTTAACCTAGAAGAACGAAATTTGGTGAGCCAAGTGGGATTGGTGTACTGATCATTACCTGACAGTATCATCAAGATTGGGTGACAAAATGTTTGCTGAGATTTCAGGAAACTCGTAGTTTTTTGGAAGCTTGGCAACCCCTTTCAATGAAAGTGATTCTCGTCAGTCTCTGTTTGGGGCTACTTCCATAGGACAGAAACCATAGTGATAGAACTTGGAACTACATTATTGTGCGAAGTTTCAAAGAGCTAGCACAAACCGTGTTTGATTTAGAGTTCCAACTACATGTATCCACATAGGAGAAAACAGAGTGAAACCTAAACATGAAAACGGTTACTGCAAAGGTACGGTTTAACCTAGAAGAACGAAATTTGGTGAGCCAAGTAGGATTGGTGTACTGATCATTACCTGCAAGTATCATCAAGATTGGGTGAAAAAATGTTTGCTGAGATTTCAGGAAACTCGTAGTTTTTTGGAAGCTTGGCAACCCCTTTCAATGAAAGTGATTCTCGTCAGTCTCTGCTTGGAGCTACTTACATAGGACACAAACCATAGCGATAGAACTTGGAACTGCATTATTGTGCAGTGTTTCAACGAGCTAGCACAAACCGTGTTTGATTTAGAGTTCCAACTACATGTATCCATATAGGAGAAAACAGAGTGAAACCTAAAAATGAAAACGGTTACTGCAAAGGAACGGTTTAACCTAGAAGAACGAAATTTGGTTAGCCAAGTGAGATTGGTGTTCTGATCATTACCTACAAGTATCATCAAGATTGGGTGAAAAAATGTTTGCTGAGATTTCAGGAAACTCGTAGGTTTTTGGAAGCTTGGCAACCCCTTTCAATGAAAGTGATACTCGTCAGTCTCTGCTTGCAGCTACTTACATAGGACACAAACCATAGCGATAGAACTTGGAACTGCATTATTGTGCAGTGTTTCAACGAGCTAGCAAACACCGTGTTTGATTTAGAGTTCCAACTACATGTATCCATATAGGAGAAAACAGAGTGAAACCTAAACATGAAAACGGTTACTGCAAAGGAACGGTTTAACCTAGAAGAACGAAATTTGGTTAGCCAAGTGAGATTGGTGTTCTGATCATTACCTACAAGTATCATCAAGATTGGGTGAAAAAATGTTTGCTGAGATTTCAGGAAACTCGTAGGTTTTTGGAAGCTTGGCAACCCCTTTCAATGAAAGTGATACTCGTCAGTCTCTGCTTGGGGCTATTTCCATAGGACACAAACCATAGCGATAGAACTTGGAACTACATTATTGTGCAGTGTTTCAACGAGCTAGCACAAACCGTGTTTGATTTAGAGTTCCAACTACATGTATCCATATAGGAGAAAACAGAGTGAAAACTAAACATGAAAACGGTTACTGCAAAGGTACGGTTTAACCTAGAAGAACGAAATTTGGTGAGCCAAGTGGGATTGGTGTACTGATCATTACCTGCCAGTATCATCAAGATTGGGTGACAAAATGTTTGCTGAGATTTCAGGAAACTCGTAGTTTTTTGGAATCTTGGCAACCCCTTTCAATGAAAGTGATTCTCGTCAGTCTCTGCTTGGGGCTACTTCCATAGGACAGAAACCATAGTGATAGAACTTGGAACTACATTATTGTGCGAAGTTTCAAAGAGCTAGCACAAACCGTGTTTGATTTAGAGTTCCAACTACATGTATCCATATAGGAGAAAACAGAGTGAAACCTAAAAATGAAAACGGTTACTGCAAAGGAACGGTTTAACCTAGAAGAACGAAATTTGGTGAGCCAAGTAGGATTGGTGTACTGATCATTACCTGCAAGTATCATCAAGATTGGGTGAAAAAATGTTTGCTGAGATTTCAGGAAACTCGTAGTTTTTTGGAAGATTGGCAACCCATTTCAATGAAAGTGATTCTCGTCAGTCTCTGCTTGGAGCTACTTACATAGGACACAAACCATAGCGATAGAACTTGGAACTGCATTATTGTGCAGTGTTTCAACGAGCTAGCAAACACCGTGTTTGATTTAGAGTTCCAACTACATGTATCCATATAGGAGAAAACAGAGTGAAACCTAAACATGAAAACGGTTACTGCAAAGGAACGGTTTAACCTAGAAGAACGAAATTTGGTAAGCCAAGTGAGATTGGTGTTCTGATCATTACCTACAAGTATCATCAAGATTGGGTGAAAAAATGTTTGCTGAGATTTCAGGAAACTCGTAGGTTTTTGGAAGCTTGGCAACCCCTTTCAATGAAAGTGATACTCGTCAGTCTCTGCTTGGGGCTATTTCCATAGGACACAAACCATAGCGATAGAACTTGGAACTACATTATTGTGCAGTGTTTCAACGAGCTAGCAAACACCGTGTTTGATTTAGAGTTCCAACTACATGTATCCCTATAGGAGAAAACAGAGTGAAACCTAAACATGAAAACGGTTACTGCAAAGGAACGGTTTAACCTAGAAGAACGAAATTTGGTGAGCCAAGTGGGATTGGTGTACTGATCATTACCTGCCAGTATCATCAAGATTGGGTGACAAAATGTTTGCTGAGATTTCAGGAAACTCGTAGTTTTTTGGAATCTTGGCAACCCCTTTCAATGAAAGTGATTCTCGTCAGTCTCTGCTTGGGGCTACTTCCATAGGACAGAAACCATAGTGATAGAACTTGGAACTACATTATTGTGCGAAGTTTCAAAGAGCTAGCACAAACCGTGTTTGATTTAGAGTTCCAACTACATGTATCCGTATAGGAGAAAACAGAGTGAAAACTAAAAATGAAAACGGTTACTGCAAAGGAACGGTTTAACCTAGAAGAACGAAATTTGGTGAGCCAGGTAGGATTGGTGTACTGATCATTACCTGCAAGTATCATCAAGATTGGGTGAAAAAAGGTTTGCTGAGATTTCAGGAAACTCGTAGTTTTTTGGAAGCTTGGCAACCCCTTTCAATGAAAGTGATACTCATCAGTCTCTGATTGGGGCTATTTCCATAGGACACAAACCATAGAGATAGAACTTGGAACTACATTATTGTGCAGTGTTTCAAAGAGGTAGCACAAACCGTGTTTGATTTAGAGTTCCAACTACATGTATCCATATAGGAGAAAACAGAGTGAAACCTAAACATGAAAACGGTTACTGCAAAGGAACGGTTTAACCTAGAAGAACGAAATTTGGTGAGCCAAGTGAGATTGGTGTTCTGATCATTACCTGCAAGTATCATCAAGATTGGGTGAAAAAATGTTTGCTGAGATTTTAGGAAACTCGTAGTTTTTTGGAAGCTTTGCAACCCCTTTCAATGAAAGTGATTCTCGTCAGTCTCTGCTTGGAGCTACTTACATAGGACACAAACCATAGCGATAGAACTTGGAACTGCATTATTGTGCAGTGTTTCAACGAGCTAGCACAAACCGTGTTTGATTTAGAGTTCCAACTACATGTATCCATATAGGAGAAAACAGAGTGAAACCTAAACATGAAAACGGTTACTGCAAAGGAACGGTTTAATCTAGAAGAACGAAATTTGGTGAGCCAAGTGAGATTGGTGTTCTGATCATTACCTACAAGTATCATCAAGATTGGGTGAAAAAATGTTTGCTGATATTTCAGGAAACTCGTAGGTTTTTGGAAGCTTGGCAACCCCTTTCAATGAAAGTGATACTCGTCTTTCTCTGCTTGGGGCTATTTCCATAGGACACAAACCATAGCGATAGAACTTGGAACTACATTATTGTGCAGTGTTTCAACGAGCTAGCACAAACCGTGTTTGATTTAGAGTTCCAAATACATGTATCCATATAGGAGAAAACAGAGTGAAACCTAAACATGAAAACGGTTACTGCAAAGGAACGGTTTAACCTAGAAGAACGAAATTTGGTAAGCCAAGTGAGATTGGTGTTCTGATCATTACCTACAAGTATCATCAAGATTGGGTGAAAAAATGTTTGCTGAGATTTCAGGAAACTCGTAGGTTTTTGGAAGCTTGGCAACCCCTTTCAATGAAAGTGAAACTCGTCAGTCTCTGCTTGGGGCTATTTCCATAGGACACAAACCATAGCGATAGAACTTGGAACTACATTATTGTGCAGTGTTTCAACGAGCTAGCACAAACCGTGTTTGATTTAGAGTTCCAACTACATGTATCCATATAGGAGAAAACAGAGTGAAACCTAAACATGAAAACGGTTACTGCAAAGGAACGGTTTAACCTAGAAGAACGAAATTTGGTGAGCCAAGTGAGATTGGTGTTCTGATCATTACCTACAAGTATCATCAAGATTGGGTGAAAAAATGTTTGCTGATATTTCAGGAAACTCGTAGGTTTTTGGAAGCTTGGCAACCCCTTTCAATGAAAGTGATACTCGTCTTTCTCTGCTTGGGGCTATTTCCATAGGACACAAACCATAGCGATAGAACTTGGAACTACATTATTGTGCAGTGTTTCAACGAGCTAGCACAAACCGTGTTTGATTTAGAGTTCCAAATACATGTATCCATATAGGAGAAAACAGAGTGAAACCTAAACATGAAAACGGTTACTGCAAAGGAACGGTTTAACCTAGAAGAACGAAATTTGGTGAGCCAAGTGGGATTGGTGTACTGATCATTACCTGCCAGTATCATCAAGATTGCGTGACAAAATGTTTGCTGAGATTTCAGGAAACTCGTAGTTTTTTGGAATCTTGGCAATCCCTTTCAATGAAAGTGATTCTCGTCAGTCTCTGCTTGGGGCTACTTCCATAGGACAGAAACCATAGTGATAGAACTTGGAACTACATTATTGTGCGAAGTTTCAAAGAGCTAGCACAAACCGTGTTTGATTTAGAGTTCCAACTACATGTATCCATATAGGAGAAAACAGAGTGAAACCTAAAAATGAAAACGGTTACTGCAAAGGAACGGTTTAACCTAGAAGAACGAAATTTGGTGAGCCAAGTAGGATTGGTGTACTGATCATTACCTGCAAGTATCATCAAGATTGGGTGAAAAAATGTTTGCTGAGATTTCAGGAAACTCGTAGTTTTTTGGAAGATTGGCAACCCATTTCAATGAAAGTGATTCTCGTCAGTCTCTGCTTGGAGCTACTTACATAGGACACAAACCATAGCGATAGAACTTGGAACTGCATTATTGTGCAGTGTTTCAACGAGCTAGCAAACACCGTGTTTGATTTAGAGTTCCAACTACATGTATCCATATAGGAGAAAACAGAGTGAAACCTAAACATGAAAACGGTTACTGCAAAGGAACGGTTTAACCTAGAAGAACGAAATTTGGTAAGCCAAGTGAGATTGGTGTTCTGATCATTACCTACAAGTATCATCAAGATTGGGTGAAAAAATGTTTGCTGAGATTTCAGGAAACTCGTAGGTTTTTGGAAGCTTGGCAACCCCTTTCAATGAAAGTGAAACTCGTCAGTCTCTGCTTGGGGCTATTTCCATAGGACACAAACCATAGCGATAGAACTTGGAACTACATTATTGTGCAGTGTTTCAACGAGCTAGCAAACACCGTGTTTGATTTAGAGTTCCAACTACATGTATCCATATAGGAGAAAACAGAGTGAAACCTAAACATGAAAACGGTTACTGCAAAGGAACGGTTTAACCTAGAAGAACGAAATTTGGTGAGCCAAGTGGGATTGGTGTACTGATCATTACCTGCCAGTATCATCAAGATTGGGTGACAAAATGTTTGCTGAGATTTCAGGAAACTCGTAGTTTTTTGGAATCTTGGCAACCCCTTTCAATGAAAGTGATTCTCGTCAGTCTCTGCTTGGGGCTACTTCCATAGGACAGAAACCATAGTGATAGAACTTGGAACTACATTATTGTGCGAAGTTTCAAAGAGCTAGCACAAACCGTGTTTGATTTAGAGTTCCAACTACATGTATCCGTATAGGAGAAAACAGAGTGAAAACTAAAAATGAAAACGGTTACTGCAAAGGAACAGTTTAACCTAGAAGAACGAAATTTGGTGAGCCAGGTAGGATTGGTGTACTGATCATTACCTGCAAGTATCATCAAGATTGGGTGAAAAAAGGTTTGCTGAGATTTCAGGAAACTCGTAGTTTTTTGGAAGCTTGGCAACCCCTTTCAATGAAAGTGATACTCATCAGTCTCTGCTTGGGGCTATTTCCATAGGACACAAACCATAGAGATAGAACTTGGAACTACATTATTGTGCAGTGTTTCAAAGAGGTAGCACAAACCGTGTTTGATTTAGAGTTCCAACTACATGTATCCATATAGGAGAAAACAGAGTGAAACCTAAACATGAAAACGGTTACTGCAAAGGAACGGTTTAACCTAGAAGAACGAAATTTGGTGAGCCAAGTGGGATTGGTGTACTGATCATTACCTGCCAGTATCATCAAGATTGGGTGACAAAATGTTTGCTGAGATTTCAGGAAACTCGTAGTTTTTTGGAATCTTGGCTATCCCTTTCAATGAAAGTGATTCTCGTCAGTCTCTGCTTGGGGCTACTTCCATAGGACAGAAACCATAGCGATAGAACTTGGAACTACATTATTGTGCAGTGTTTCAACGAGCTAGCACAAACCGTGTTTGATTTAGAGTTCCAAATACATGTATCCATATAGGAGAAAACAGAGTGAAACCTAAACATGAAAACGGTTACTGCAAAGGTACGGTTTAACCTAGAAGAACGAAATTTGGTGAGCCAAGTGGGATTGGTGTACTGATCATTACCTGACAGTATCATCAAGATTGGGTGACAAAATGTTTGCTGAGATTTCAGGAAACTCGTAGTTTTTTGGAAGCTTGGCAACCCCTTTCAATGAAAGTGATTCTCGTCAGTCTCTGCTTGGGGCTACTTCCAAAGGACAGAAACCATAGTGATAGAACTTGGAACTACATTATTGTGCGAAGTTTCAACGAGCTAGCACAAACCGTGTTTGATTTAGAGTTCCAAGTACATGTATCCATATAGGAGAAAACAGAGTGAAACCTAAACATGAAAACGGTTACTGCAAAGGAACAGTTTAACCTAGAAGAACGAAATTTGGTTAGCCAAGTGAGATTGGTGTTCTGATCATTACCTACAAGTATCATCAAGATTGGGTGAAAAAATGT
>NW_027553905.1:0-26862 GCF_045843805.1 Urocitellus parryii
TGGAACTACATTATTGTGCCAAGTTTCAAAGAGCTAGCACAAACCGTGTTTGATTTAGAGTTCCAAATACATGTATCCATATAGGAGAAAACAGAGTGAAACCTAAACATGAAAACGGTTACTGCAAAGAACGGTTAAACCTAGAAGAATGAAAATTGGTGAGCCAGTGGGAATCGTGTACTGATCATTAAATGAAAGTATCATCAAGATTGGGTGAAAAAATGTTTGCTGAGATTTCAGGAAACTCGTAGTTTTTTGGAAGCTTGGCAACCCCTTTCAATGAAAGTGATTCTCGTCAGTCTCTGCTTGGGGCTACTTCAATAGGACACAAACCATAGCGATAGAACTTGGAAATACATTATTGTGCCAAGTTTCAAAGAGCTAGCACAAACCGTGTTTGATTTAGAGTTCCAACTACACGTATCCATATAGGAGAAAACAGAGTGAAACCTAAACATGAAAACGGTTACTGCAAAGAACGGTTATACCTAGAAGAACGAAATTTGGTGAGCCAAGTGGGATTGGTGTACTGATCATTAAATGGCAGTATCATCAAGATGGGGTGAAAAAATGTTTGCTGAGATTTCAGGAAACTCGTAGTTTTTTGGAAGCTTGGCAACCCCTTTCAATGAAAGTGATTCTCGTCAGAATCTGCTTGGGGCTACTTCAATAGGACACAAACCATAGCGATAGAACTTGGAACTACATTCTTGTGCCAAGTTTCAAAGAGCTAGCACAAACCGTGTTTGATTTTGAGTTCCAACTACATGTATCCATATAGGAGAAAACAGAGTGAAACCTAAACATCAAAACGGTTACTGCAAAGGAACGGTTTAACCTAGAAGAACGAAATTTGGTGAGCCAAGTGGGATTGGTGTACTGATCATTAAATGGCAGTATCATCAAGATGGGGTGAAAAAATGTTTGCTGAGATTTCAGGAAACTCGTAGTTTTTTGGAAGCTTGGCAACCCTTTTCAATGAAAGTGATTCTTGTCAGTCTCTGCTTGAGGCTACTTCAATAGGACACAAATCATAGCGATAGAACTTGGAACTACATTATTGTGCAAAGTTTCAAAGAGCTAGCACCAACCGTTTTTGATTTAGAGTTCCAACTACATGTATCCATATAGGAGAAAACAGAGTAAAACCTAAACATGAAAACGATTACTGCATAGAACGGTTAAACCTAGAAGAATGAAAATTGGTGAGCCAGTGGGAATCGTGTACTGATCATTAAATGAAAGTATCATCAAGATTGGGTGAAAAAATGTTTGCTGAGATTTCAGGAAACTCGTAGTTTTTTGGAAGCTTGGCAACCCCTTTCAATGAAAGTGATTCTCGTCAGTCTCTGCTTGGGGCTACTTCAATAGGACACAAACCATCGCGATAGAACTTGGAACTACATTATTGTGCCAAGTTTCAAAGAGCTAGCACAAACCGTGTTTGATTTAGAGTTCCAAATACATGTACCCATATAGGAGAAAACAGAGTGAAACCTAAACATGAAAACGGTTACTGCAAAGAACGGTTAAACCTAGAAGAATGAAAATTGGTGAGCCAGTGGGAATCGTGTACTGATCATTAAATGAAAGTATCATCAAGATTGGGTGAAAAAATGTTTGCTGAGATATCAGGAAACTCGTAGTTTTTTGGAAGCTTGGCAACCCCTTTCAATGAAAGTGATTCTCGTCATTCTCTGCTTGGGGCTACATCAATAGGACACAAACCATAGCGATAGAACTTGGAACTACATTATTGTGCCAAGTTTCAAAGAGCTAGCACAAACCGTGTTTGATTTAGAGTTCCAACTACATGTATCCATACAGGAGAAAAGAGAGTGAAACCTAAACATGAAAACGGTTACTGCAAAGTAACGGTTAAACCTAGAAGAACGAAAATTGGTGAGCCAGTGGGAATCGTGTACTGATCATTAAATGGAAGTATCATCAAGATTGGGTGATAAAATGTTTGCTGAGGTTTCAGGAAACTCGTAGTTTTTTGGAAGCTTGGCATCCCCTTTCAATGAAAGTGATACTCGTTAGTCTCTGCTTGGGGCTACTTTAATAGGACACAAACCATAGCGATAGAACTTGGTACTACATTATTTTCCCAAGTTTCAAAGAGCTAGCATAAACTGTGTTTGATTTAGAGTTCCAACAGCATGTATCCAAATAGGAGAAAACAGAGTGAAACCTAAACATGAAAAGGGTAACTGCAAAGAAACGGTTTAACCTAGAAGAACGAAAATTGGTGAGCCAGTGGGAATCGTGTACTGATCATTAAATGAAAGTATCATCAAGATTCGGTGAAAAAATGTTTGCTGATATTTCAGGAAACTCGTTGTTTTTTGGAAGCTTGGCAACCCCTTTCAATGAAAGTGATTCTCGTTAGTCTCTGCTTGGGGCTACTTCAATAGGACACAAACCATAGCGATAGAACTTGGTACTACATTATTTTCCCAAGTTTCAAAGAGCTAGCATAAACCGTGTTTGATTTAGAGTTCCAAAAGCATGTATCCATATAGGAGAAAACAGAGTGAAACCTAAACATGAAAAGGGTAACTGCAAAGAAACGGTTTAACCTAGAAGAACGAAATTTGGTGAGCCAAGTGGGATTGATGTACTGATCATTAAATGGAAGTATCATCAAGATTGGGTGAAAAAATATTTGCTGAGATTTCAGGAAACTCGTAGTTTTTTGGAAGCTTGGCAACCCCTTTCAATGAAAGTGATTCTCGTCAGTCTCTGCTTGTGGCTACTTCAATAGGACACAAACCATAGCGATAGAACTTGGAACTACTTTATTGTGCCAAGTTTCAAAGAGCTAGCACAAACCGTGTTTGATTTAGAGTTCCAACTACATGTATCCATATAGGAGAAAACAGAGTGAAACCTAAACATGAAAACGGTTACTGCAAAGGAACGGTTTAACCTAGAAGAATGAAATGTGGTGAGCCAAGTGGGATTGGTGTACTGATCATTAAATGGAAGTATCATCAAGATGGGGTGAAAAAATGTTTGCTGAGATTCCATGAAACACGTAGTTTTTTGAAGCTTGGCAACCCCTTTCAATGAAAGTGATTCTCGTCAGTCTCTGCTTGGGGCTACTTCAATAGGACACAAACCATAGCGATAGAACTTGGAACTACATTATTGTGCCAAGTTTCAAAGAGCTAGCACAAACCGTGTTTGATTTAGAGTTCCAAATACATGTATCCATATAGGAGAAAACAGAGTGAAACCTAAACATGAAAACGGTTACTGCAAAGAATGGTTAAACCTAGAAGAATGAAAATTGGTGAGCCAGTGGGAATCGTGTACTGATCATTAAATGAAAGTATCATCAAGATTGGGTGAAAAAATGTTTGCTGAGATTTCAGGAAACTCGTAGTTTTTTGGAAGCTTGGCAACCCCTTTCAATGAAAGTGATTCTCGTCAGTCTCTGCTTGGGGCTACTTCAATAGGACACAAACCATAGCGATAGAACTTGGAAATACATTATTGTGCCAAGTTTCAAAGAGCTAGCACAAACCGTGTTTGATTTAGAGTTCCAACTACACGTATCCATATAGGAGAAAACAGAGTGAAACCTAAACATGAAAACGGTTACTGCAAAGAACGGTTATACCTAGAAGAACGAAATTTGGTGAGCCAAGTGGGATTGGTGTACTGATCATTAAATGGCAGTATCATCAAGATGGGGTGAAAAAATGTTTGCTGAGATTTCAGGAAACTCGTAGTTTTTTGGAAGCTTGGCAACCCCTTTCAATGAAAGTGATTCTCGTCAGAATCTGCTTGGGGCTACTTCAATAGGACACAAACCATAGCGATAGAACTTGGAACTACATTCTTGTGCCAAGTTTCAAAGAGCTAGCACAAACCGTGTTTGATTTTGAGTTCCAACTACATGTATCCATATAGGAGAAAACAGAGTGAAACCTAAACATCAAAACGGTTACTGCAAAGGAACGGTTTAACCTAGAAGAACGAAATTTGGTGAGCCAAGTGGGATTGGTGTACTGATCATTAAATTGCAGTATCATCAAGATGGGGTGAAAAAATGTTTGCTGAGATTTCAGGAAACTCGTAGTTTTTTGGAAGCTTGGCAACCCTTTTCAATGAAAGTGATTCTTGTCAGTCTCTGCTTGAGGCTACTTCAATAGGACACAAATCATAGCGATAGAACTTGGAACTACATTATTGTGCAAAGTTTCAAAGAGCTAGCACCAACCGTTTTTGATTTAGAGTTCCAACTACATGTATCCATATAGGAGAAAACAGAGTAAAACCTAAACATGAAAACGATTACTGCAAAGAACGGTTAAACCTAGAAGAATGAAAATTGGTGAGCCAGTGGGAATCGTGTACTGATCATTAAATGAAAGTATCATCAAGATTGGGTGAAAAAATGTTTGCTGAGATTTCAGGAAACTCGTAGTTTTTTGGAAGCTTGGCAACCCCTTTCAATGAAAGTGATTCTCGTCAGTCTCTGCTTGGGGCTACTTCAATAGGACACAAACCATCGCGATAGAACTTGGAACTACATTATTGTGCCAAGTTTCAAAGAGCTAGCACAAACCGTGTTTGATTTAGAGTTCCAAATACATGTACCCATATAGGAGAAAACAGAGTGAAACCTAAACATGAAAACGGTTACTGCAAAGAACGGTTAAACCTAGAAGAATGAAAATTGGTGAGCCAGTGGGAATCGTGTACTGATCATTAAATGAAAGTATCATCAAATTGGGTGAAAAAATGTTTGCTGAGATTTCAGGAAACTCGTAGTTTTTTGGAAGCTTGGCAACCCCTTTCAATGAAAGTGATTCTCGTCATTCTCTGCTTGGGGCTACTTCAATAGGACACAAACCATAGCGATAGAACTTGGAACTACATTATTGTGCCAAGTTTCAAAGAGCTAGCACAAACCGTGTTTGATTTAGAGTTCCAACTACATGTATCCATACAGGAGAAAAGAGAGTGAAACCTAAACATGAAAACGGTTACTGCAAAGTAACGGTTAAACCTAGAAGAACGAAAATTGGTGAGCCAGTGGGAATCGTGTACTGATCATTAAATGGAAGTATCATCAATATTGGGTGATAAAATGTTTGCTGAGGTTTCAGGAAACTCGTAGTTTTTTGGAAGCTTGGCATCCCCTTTCAATGAAAGTGATTCTCGTTAGTCTCTGCTTGGGGCTACTTTAATAGGACACAAACCATAGCGATAGAACTTGGTACTACATTATTTTCCCAAGTTTCAAAGAGCTAGCATAAACTGTGTTTGATTTAGAGTTCCAACAGCATGTATCCAAATAGGAGAAAACAGAGTGAAACCTAAACATGAAAAGGGTAACTGCAAAGAAACGGTTTAACCTAGAAGAACGAAAATTGGTGAGCCAGTGGGAATCGTGTACTGATCATTAAATGAAAGTATCATCAAGATTCGGTGAAAAAATGTTTGCTGATATTTCAGGAAACTCGTTGTTTTTTGGAAGCTTGGCAACCCCTTTCAATGAAAGTGATTCTCGTTAGTCTCTGCTTGGGGCTACTTCAATAGGACACAAACCATAGCGATAGAACTTGGTACTACATTATTTTCCCAAGTTTCAAAGAGCTAGCATAAACCGTGTTTGATTTAGAGTTCCAAAAGCATGTATCCATATAGGAGAAAACAGAGTGAAACCTAAACATGAAAAGGGTAACTGCAAAGAAACGGTTTAACCTAGAAGAATGAAATGTGGTGAGCCAAGTGGGATTGGTGTACTGATCATTAAATGGAAGTATCATCAAGATGGGGTGAAAAAATGTTTGCTGAGATTCCATGAAACACGTAGTTTTTTGAAGCTTGGCAACCCCTTTCAATGAAAGTGATTCTCGTCAGTCTCTGCTTGGGGCTATTTCAATAGGACACAAACCATAGCGATAGAACTTGGAACTACATTATTGTTCCAAGTTTCAAAGAGCTAGCACAAACCGTGTTTGATTTAGAGTTCCAACTACATGTATCCATATAAGTGAAAACAGATTGAAACCTAAACATGAAAACGGTAACTGCAAAGGAATGGTTTAACCTAGAAGAACGAAATTTGGTGAGCCAAGTGGGATTGGTGTACTGATCATTAAATGGAAGTATCATCAAGATTGGGTGAAAAAATGTTTGCTGAGATTTCAGGAAACTCGTAGTTTTTTGGAAGATTGGCAACCCCTTTCAATGAAAGTGATTCTCGTCAGTGTCTGCTTGGGGCTATTTCAATAGGACACAAACCATAGCGATAGAACTTGGAACTACTTTATTGTGCCAAGTTTCAAAGACCTAGCACAAACCGTGTTTGATTTAGAGTTCCAACTACATGTATCCGTATAGGAGAAAACAGAGTGAAACCTAAACATGAAAACGGTTACTGCAAAGGAACGGTTTAACCTAGAAGAACGAAATTTGGTGAGCCAAGTGGTATTGGTGTCCTGATCATTAAATGGAAGTATCATCAAGATGGGGTGAAAAAATGTTTGCTGAGATTTCAGGAAACTCGTAGTATTTTGGAAGCTTGGCAAGCCCTTTCAATGAAAGTGATTCTCGTCAGTCTCTGCTTGGGGCTACTTCAATAGAACACAAACCATAGCGATAGAACTTGGAACTACATTATTGTGCCAAGTTTCAAAGAGCTAGCACAAACCGTGTTTGATTTAGAGTTCCAACTACATGTATCCGTATAGGAGAAAACAGAGTGAAACCTAAACATGAAAACGGTTACTGCAAAGTAACGGTTAAACCTAGAAGAACGAAAATTGGTGAGCCAGTGGGAATCGTGTACTGATCATTAAATGAAAGTATCATCAAGATTCGGTGAAAAAATGTTTGCTGAGATTTCAGGAAACTCGTTGTTTTTTGGAAGCTTGGCAACCCCTTTCAATGAAAGTGATTCTCGTTAGTCTCTGCTTGGGGCTACTTCAATAGGACAACAGCCATAGCGATAGAACTTGGTACTACATTATTTTCCCAAGTTTCAAAGAGCTAGCATAAACCGTGTTTGACTTAGAGTTCCAACAGCATGTATCCATATAGGAGAAAACAGAGTGAAACCTAAACATGAAAAGGGTAACTGCAAAGAAACGGTTCAACATAGAAGAACAAAATTTGGTGAGCCAAGTGGTATTGGTGTACTGATCATTAAATGGAAGTATCATCAAGATTGGGTGAAAAAATGTTTGCTGAGATTTCAGGAAACTCGTAGTTTTTTGGAAGCTTGGCAACCCCTTTCAATGAAAGTGATTCTTGTCAGTCTCTGCTTGGGGCTACTTCAATAGGACACAAACCATAGCGATAGAACTTGGAACTACATTATTGTGCCAAGTTTCAAAGAGCTAGCACAAACCGTGTTTGATTTAGAGTTCCAACTACCCGTATCCATATAGGAGAAAACAGAGTGAAACCTAAACATGGAAACGGTTACTGCAAAGGAACGGTTTAACCTAGAAGAATGAAATGTGGTGAGCCAAGTGGGATTGGTGTACTGATCATTAAATGGAAGTATCATCAAGATGGGGTGAAAAAATGTTTGCTGAGATTCCAGGAAACTCGTAGTTATTTGAAGCTTGGCAACTCCTTTCAATGAAAGTGATTCTCGTCAGTCTCTGCTTGGGGCTATTTCAATAGGACACAAACCATAGCGATAGAACTTGGAACTACATTATTGTGCGAAGTTTCAAAGAGCTAGCACAAAGCGTGTTTGATTTAGAGTTCCAACTACATGTATCCATATAGGAGAAAATAGAGTGAAACCTAAACATGAAAACGGTTACTGCAAAGGAACGGTTTAACCTAGAAGAACGAAATTTGGTGAGCCAAGTGGGATTCGTGTACTGATCATTAAATGAAAGTATCATCAAGATTGGGTTTAAAAATGTTTGCTGATATTTCAGGAAACTCGTAGTTTTTTGGAAGCTTGGCAAGCCCTTTCAATGAAATTGATTCTCGTCAGTCTCTGCTTGGGGCTACTTCAATAGGACACAAACCATAGTGATAGAACTTGGAACTACATTATTGTGTAAAGTTTCAAAGAGCTAGCACAAACCGTGTTTGATTTAGAGTTCCAACTACATGTATCCATATAGGAGAAAACAGAGTGAAACCTAAACATGAAAACGGTTACTGCAAAGGAACGGTTAAACCTAGAAGAACGAAAATTGAAGAGCCAGTGGGAATCGTGTACTGATTATTAAATGAAAGTATCATCAATATTGGGTAAAAACAATTTTTGCTGATATTTCAGGAAACTCGTAGTTTTTTGGAAGCTTGGCAACCCCTTTCAATGAAAGTGATTCTCGTCAGTGTCCGCTTGGGGCTACTTCAATAGGACACAAACAATAGTGATAGAACTTGGAACTACATTATTTTGCCAAGTTTCAAAGAGCTAACATAAACCGTGTTTGATTTAGAGTTCCAACTGCATGTATCCACATAGGAGAAAACAGAGTGAAACCAAAACATGAAAACGGTTACTGCAAAGGAACGGTTTAACCTAGAAGAATGAAATGTGGTGAGCGAAGTGGGATTGGTGTACTGATCTTTAAATGGAAGTATCATCAAGATGGGGTGAAAAAATGTTTGCTGAGATTCCAGGAAACTCGTAGTTTTTTGGAAGCTTGGCAACCCCTTTCAATGAAAGTGATTCTCGTCAGTCTCTGCTTGGGGCTACTTCAACAGAACACAAACCATCGCGATAGAACTTGGAACTACATTATTGTGTCAAGTTTCAAAGAGCTAGCACAAACCGTGTTTGATTTAGAGTTCCAACTACATGTATCCATATAGGAGAAAACAGAGTGAAACCTAAACATGAAAAGGGTAACTATAAAGAAACGGTTTAACCTAGAAGAACGAAATTTGGTGAGCCAATTGGGATTGGTGTACTGATCATTAAATGGAAGTATCATCAAGATTGGGTGAAAAAATGTTTGCTGAGATTTCAGGAAACTCGTAGTTTTTTGGAAGCTTGGCAACCCCTTTCAATGAAAGTGATTCTCGTCAGTCTCTGCTTGGGGCTACTTCAATAGGACACAAACCATACCCATTGAACTTGGAACTACATTATTGTGCCAAGTTTCAAAGAGCTAGCACAAACCGTGTTTGATTTAGAATTCCAACAACATGTATCCACATAAGAGAAAACAGAGTGAAACCTAAACATGAAAAGGGTAACTGCAAAGAAACGGTTTAACCTAGAAGAACGAAATTTGGTGAGCCAAGTGGGATTGGTGTACTGATCATTAAATGGAAGTATCATCAAGATTGGGTGAAAAAATGTTTGCTGAGATTTCAGGAAACTCATAGTTTTTTGGAAGCTTGGCAACCCCTTTCAATGAAAGTGATTCTCGTCAGTCTCTGCTTGGGGCTACTTCAATAGGACACAAACCATACCCATTGAACTTGGAACTACATTATTGTGCCAAGTTTCAAAGAGCTAGCACAAACCGTGTTTGATTTAGAGTTCCAACAGCATGTATCCATATAGGAGATAACAGAGTGACACCTAAACATGAAAAGGGTAACTGCAAAGAAACGGTTCAACATAGAAGAACAAAATTTGGTGAGCCAAGTGGTATTGGTGTACTGATCATTAAATGGAAGTATCATCAAGATTGGGTGAAAAAATGTTTGCTGAGATTTCAGGAAACTCGTAGTTTTTTGGAAGCTTGGCAACCCCTTTCAATGAAAGTGATTCTTGTCAGTCTCTGCTTGGGGCTACTTCAATAGGACACAAACCAAAGCGATAGAACTTGGAACTACATTATTGTGCCAAGTTTCAAAGAGCTAGCACAAACCGTGTTTGATTTAGAGTTCCAACTACCCGTATCCATATAGGAGAAAACAGAGTGAAACCTAAACATGAAAACGGTTACTGCAAAGGAACGGTTTAACCTAGAAGAATGAAATGTGGTGAGCCAAGTGGGATTGGTGTACTGATCATTAAATGGAAGTATCATCAAGATGGGGTGAAAAAATGTTTGCTGAGATTCCAGGAAACTCGTAGTTATTTGAAGCTTGGCAACTCCTTTCAATGAAAGTGATTCTCGTCAGTCTCTGCTTGGGGCTATTTCAATAGGACACAAACCATAGCGATAGAACTTGGAGCTACATTATTGTGCGAAGTTTCAAAGAGCTAGCACAAAGCGTGTTTGATTTAGAGTTCCAACTACATGTATCCATATAGGAGAAAATAGAGTGAAACCTAAACATGAAAACGGTTACTGCAAAGGAACGGTTTAACCTAGAAGAACGAAATTTGGTGAGCCAAGTGGGATTCGTGTACTGATCATTAAATGAAAGTATCATCAAGATTGGGTTTAAAAATGTTTGCTGATATTTCAGGAAACTCGTAGTTTTTTGGAAGCTTTGCAAGCCCTTTCAATGAAATTGATTCTCGTCAGTCTCTGCTTGGGGCTACTTCAATAGGACACAAACCATAGTGATAGAACTTGGAACTACATTATTGTGTAAAGTTTCAAAGAGCTAGCACAAACCGTGTTTGATTTAGAGTTCCAACTACATGTATCCATATAGGAGAAAACAGAGTGAAACCTAAACATGAAAACGGTTACTGCAAAGGAACGGTTAAACCTAGAAGAACGAAAATTGAAGAGCCAGTGGGAATCGTGTACTGATTATTAAATGAAAGTATCATCAATATTGGGTAAAAAAATTTTTGCTGATATTTAAGGAAACTCGTAGTTTTTTGGAAGCTTGGCAACCCCTTTCAATGAAAGTGATTCTCGTCAGTCTCCGCTTGGGGCTACTTCAATAGGACACAAACAATAGCGATAGAACTTGGAACTACATTATTTTGCCAATTTTCAAAGAGCTAACATAAACCGTGTTTGATTTAGAGTTGCAACTGCATGTATCCACATAGGAGAAAACAGAGTGAAACCAAAACATGAAAACGGTTACTGCAAAGGAACGGTTTAACCTAGAAGAATGAAATGTGGTGAGCGAAGTGGGATTGGTATACTGATCATTAAATGGAAGTATCATCAAGATTGGGTGAAAAAATGTTTGCTGAGATTTCAGGAAACTCGTAGTTTTTTGGAAGCTTGGAAACCCCTTTCAATGAAGTGATTCTTGTCAGTCTCTGCTTGGGGCTACTTCAATAGGACACAAACCATAGCGATAGTACTTGGAACTACATTATTGTGCCAAGTTTCAAAGAGCTAGCACAAACCGTGTTTGATTTAGAGTTCCAACTACCCGTATCCATATAGGAGAAAAAAGAGTGAAACCTAAACATGAAAACGGTTACTGCAAAGGAACAGTTTAACCTAGAAGAATGAAATGTGGTGAGCCAAGTGGGATTGGTGTACTGATCATTAAATGGAAGTATCATCAAGATGGGGTGAAAAAATGTTTGCTGAGATTCCAGGAAACTCGTAGTTTTTTGAAGCTTGGCAACCCCTTTCAATGAAAGTGATTCTCGTCAGTCTCTGCTTTGGGCTATTTCAATAGGACACAAACCATAGCGATAGAACTTGGAGCTACATTATTGTGCGAAGTTTCAAAGAGCTAGCACAAAGCGTGTTTGATTTAGAGTTCCAACTACATGTATCCATATAGGAGAAAATAGAGTGAAACCTAAACATGAAAACGGTTACTGCAAAGGAACGGTTTAACCTAGAAGAACGAAATTTGGTGAGCCAAGTGGGATTCGTGTACTGATCATTAAATGAAAGTATCATCAAGATTGGGTGAAAAAATGTTTGCTGAGATTTCAGGAAACTCGTAGTTTTTTGGAAGCTTGGCAAGCCCTTTCAATGAAAGTGATTCTCGTCAGTCTCTGCTTGGGGCTACTTCAATAGGACACAAACCATAGTGATAGAACTTGGAACTACATTATTGTGTAAAGTTTCAAAGAGCTAGCACAAACCGTGTTTGATTTAGAGTTCCAACTACATGTATCCATATAGGAGAAAACAGAGTGAAACCTAAACATGAAAACGGTTACTGCAAAGGAACGGTTAAACCTAGAAGAACGAAAATTGAAGAGCCAGTGGGAATCGTGTACTGATCATTAAATGAAAGTATCATCAATATTGGGTAAAAAAATTTTTGCTGATATTTCAGGAAACTCGTAGTTTTTTGGAAGCTTGGCAACCCCTTTCAATGAAAGTGATTCTCGTCAGTCTCCGCTTGGGGCTACTTCAATAGGACACAAACAATAGCGATAGAACTTGGAACTACATTATTTTGCCAAGTTTCAAAGAGCTAACATAAACCGTGTTTGATTTAGAGTTCCAACTGCATGTATCCACATAGGAGAAAACAGAGTGAAACCAAAACATGAAAACGGTTACTGCAAAGGAACGGTTTAACCTAGAAGAATGAAATGTGGTGAGCGAAGTGGGATTGGTGTACTGATCTTTAAATGGAAGTATCATCAAGATGGGGTGAAAAAATGTTTGCTGAGATTCCAGGAAACTCGTAGTTTTTTGGAAGCTTGGCAACCCCTTTCAATGAAAGTGATTCTCGTCAGTTTCTGCTTGGGGCTACTTCAATAGAACACAAACCATCGCGATAGAACTTGGAACTACATTATTGTGTCAAGTTTCAAAGAGCTAGCACAAACCGTGTTTGATTTAGAGTTCCAACTACATGTATCCATATAGGAGAAAACAGAGTGAAACCTAAACATGAAAAGGGTAACTATAAAGAAACGGTTTAACCTAGAAGAACGAAATTTGGTGAGCCAATTGGGATTGGTGTACTGATCATTAAATGGAAGTATCATCAAGATTGGGTGAAAAAATGTTTGCTGAGATTTCAGGAAACTCGTAGTTTTTTGGAAGCTTGGCAACCCCTTTCAATGAAAGTGATTCTCGTCAGTCTCTGCTTGGGGCTACTTCAATAGGACACAAACCATACCCATTGAACTTGGAACTACATTATTGTGCCAAGTTTCAAAGAGCTAGCACAAACCGTGTTTGATTTAGAGTTCCAACAACATGTATCCACATAAGAGAAAACAGAGTGAAACCTAAACATGAAAAGGGTAACTGCAAAGAAACGGTTTAACCTAGAAGAACGAAATTTGGTGAGCCAAGTGGGATTGGTGTACTGATCATTAAATGGAAGTATCATCAAGATTGGGTGAAAAAATGTTTGCTGAGATTTCAGGAAACTCGTAGTTTTTTGGAAGCTTGGCAACCCCTTTCAATGAAAGTGATTCTCGTCAGTCTCTGCTTGGGGCTACTTCAATAGGACACAAACCATAGCGATAGAACTTGGAACTACATTATTGTGCCAAGTTTCAAAGAGCTAGCACAAACCGTGTTTGATTTAGAGTTCCAACTACATGTATCCATATAGGAGAAAACAGAGTGAAACCTAAACATGAAAACGGTTACTGCAAAGGAATGGTTTAACCTAGAAGAACGAAATTTGGTGAGCCAAGTGGGATTGGTGTACTGATCATTAAATGGAAGTATCATCAAGGTTGGGTGAAAAAATGTTTGCTGAGATTTCAGGAAACTCGTAGTTTTTTGGAAGCTTGGCAACCCCTTTCAATGAAAGTGATTCTCGTCAGTGTCTGCTTGGGGCTATTTCAATAGGACACAAACCATAGCGATAGAACTTGGAACTACTTTATTGTGCCAAGTTTCAAAGAGCTAGCACAAACCGTGTTTGATTTAGAGTTCCAACTACATGTATCCGTATAGGAGAAAACAGAGTGAAACCTAAACATGAAAACGGTTACTGCAAAGGAACGGTGTAACCTAGAAGAACGAAATTTGGCGAGCCAAGTGGTATTGGTGTACTGATCATTAATGGAAGTATCATCAAGATGGGGTGAAAAAATTTTTGCTGAGATTTCAGGAAACTCGTAGTTTTTTGGAAGCTTGGCAACCCCTTACAATGAAAGTGATTCTCGTCAGTCTCTGCTTGGGGCTACTTCAATAGAACACAAACCATAGCGATAGAACTTGGAACTACATTATTGTGCCAAGTTTCAAAGAGCTAGCACAAACCGTGTTTGATTTAGAGTTCCAACTACATGTATCCATATAGGAGAAAACAGAGTGAAACCTAAACATGAAAACGGTTACTGCAATGTAACGGTTAAACCTAGAAGAATGAAAATTGGTGAGCCAGTGGGAATCGTGTACTGATCATTAAATGAAAGTATCATCAAGATTCGGTGAAAAAATGTTTGCTGAGATTTCAGGAAACTCGTAGTTTTTTGGAAGCTTGGCAACCCCTTTCAATGAAAGTGATTCTCGTTAGTCTCTGCTTGGGGCTACTTCAATAGGACACAAACCATAGCGATAGAATTTGGTACTACATTATTTTCCCAAGTTTCAAAGAGCTAGCATAAACCGTGTTTGATTTAGAGTTCCAAAAGCATGTATCCATATAGGAGAAAACAGAGTGAAACCTAAACATGAAATGGGTAACTGCAAAGAAACGGTTTAACCTAGAAGAACGAAATTTGGTGAGCCAAGTGGGATTGATGTACTGATCATTAAATGGAAGTATCATCAAGATTGGGTGAAAAAATGTTTGCTGAGATTTCAGGAAACTCGTAGTTTTTTGGAAGCTTGGCAACCCCTTTCAATGAAAGTGATTCTCGTCAGTCTCTGCTTGGGGCTACTTCAATAGGACACAAACCATACCCATTGAACTTGGAACTACATTATTGTGCCAAGTTTCAAAGAGCTAGCACAAACCGTGTTTGATTTAGAGTTCCAACAACATGTATCCACATAAGAGAAAACAGAGTGAAACCTAAACATGAAAAGGGTAACTGCAAAGAAACGGTTTAACCTAGAAGAACGAAATTTGGTGAGCCAAGTGGGATTGGTGTACTGATCATTAAATGGAAGTATCATCAAGATTGGGTGAAAAAATGTTTGCTGAGATTTCAGGAAACTCGTAGTTTTTTGGAAGCTTGGCAACCCCTTTCAATGAAAGTGATTCTCGTCAGTCTCTGCTTGGGGCTACTTCAATAGGACACAAACCATAGCGATAGAACTTGGAACTACATTATTGTGCCAAGTTTCAAAGAGCTAGCACAAACCGTGTTTGATTTAGAGTTCCAACTACATGTATCCATATAGGAGAAAACAGATTGAAACCTAAACATGAATACGGTTACTGCAAAGTAACGGTTAAACCTAGAAGAACGAAAATTGGTGAGCCAGTGGGAATCGTGTACTGATCATTAAATGTAAGTATCATCAAGATTCGGTGAAAAAATGTTTGCTGATATTTCTGGAAACTCAAGTTTTTTGGAAGCTTGGCAACCCATTTCAATGAAAGTGATTCTCGTTAGTCTCTGCTTGGGGCTACTTCAATAGGACACAAACCATAGCGATAGAATTTGGTACTACATTATTTTCCCAAGTTTCAAAGAGCTAGCGTAAACCGTGTTTGATTTAGAGTTCCAAAAGCATGTATCCATATAGGAGAAAACAGAGTGAAACCTAAACATGAAATGGGTAACTGCAAAGAAACGGTTTAACCTAGAAGAACGAAATTTGGTGAGCCAAGTGGGATTGATGTACTGATCATTAAATGGAAGTATCATCAAGATTGGGTGAAAAAATGTTTGCTGAGATTTCAGGAAACTCGTAGTTTTTTGGAAGCTTGGCAACCCCTTTCAATGAAAGTGATTCTCGTCAGTCTCTGCTTGGGGCTACTTCAATAGAACACAAACCATAGCGATAGAACTTGGAACTACATTATTGTGCCAAGTTTCAAAGAGCTAGCACAAACCGTGTTTGATTTAGAGTTCCAACTACATGTATCCATATAGGAGAAAACAGAGTGAAACCTAAACATGAAAACGGTTACTGCAAAGGAACGGTTAAACCTAGAAGAATGAAAATTGGTGAGCCAGTGGGAATCGTGTACTGATCATTAAATGAAAGTATCATCAAGATTCGGTGAAAAAATGTTTGCTGACATTTCAGGAAACTCGTAGTTTTTTGGAAGCTTGGCAACCCCTTTCAATGAATGTGATTCTCGTTAGTCTCTGCTTGGGGCTACTTCAATGGGACACCAGCCATAGCGATAGAACTTGGTACTACATTATTTTCCCAAGTTTCAAAGAGCTAGCATAAACCGTGTTTGATTTAGAGTTCCAACAGCATGTATCCATATAGGAGAAAACAGAGTGAAACCTAAACATGAAAAGGGTAACTGCAAAGAAACGGTTCAACCTAGAAGAACGAAATTTGGTGAGCCAAGTGGGATTGGTGTACTGATCATTAAATGGTAGTATCATCAAGATTGGGTGAAAAAATGTTTGCTGAGATTTCAGGAAACTCGTAGTTTTTTGGAAGCTTGGCAACCCCTTTCAATGAAAGTGATTCTCGTCAGTCTCTGCTTGGGGCTACTTCAATAGGACACAAACCATAGCGATAGAACTTGGAACTACATTATTGTGCCAAGTTTCAAAGAGCTAGCACAAACCGTGTTTGATTTAGAGTTCCAACTACACGTATCCATATAGGAGAAAACAGAGTGAAACCTAAACATGAAAACGGTTACGGCAAAGGAACGGTTTAACCTAGAAGAATGAAATGTGGTGAGCCAAGTGGGATTGGTGTACTGATCATTAAATGGAAGTATCATCAAGATGGGTGAAAAAATGTTTGCTGAGATTCCAGGAAACTCGTAGTTTTTTTGAAGCTTGGCAACTCCTTTCAATGAAAGTGATTCTCGTCAGTCTCTGCTTGGGGCTATTTCAATAGGACACAAACCATAGCGATAGAACTTGGAACTACATTATTGTGCGAAGTTTCAAAGAGCTAGCACAAAGCGTGTTTGATTTAGAGTTCCAACTACATGTATCCGTATAGGAGAAAATAGAGTGAAACCTAAACATGAAAACGGTTACTGCAAAGCAACGGTTTAACCTAGAAGAACGAAATTTGGTGAGCCAAGTGGGATTCGTGTACTGATCATTAAATGAAAGTATCATCAAGATTGGGTGAAAAAATGTTTGCTGATATTTCAGGAAACTCGTAGTTTTTTGGAAGCTTGGCAAGCCCTTTCAATGAAAGTGATTCTCGTCAGTCTCTGCTTGGGGATACTTCAATAGGACACAAACCATAGTGACAGAACTTGGAACTACATTATTGTGCCAAGTTTCAAAGAGCTAGCACAAACCGTGTTTGATTTAGAGTTCCAACTACATGTATCCATATAGGAGAAAACAGAGTGAAACCTAAACATGAAAACGGTTACTGCAAAGGAACGGTTAAATCTAGAAGAACGAAAATTGAAGAGCCAGTGGGAATCGTGTACTGATCATTAAATGAAAGTATCATCAATATTGGGTAAAAAAATTTGCTGATATTTCAGGAAACTCGTAGTTTGGCAACCCCTTTCAATGAAAGTGATTCTCGTCAGTCTCTGCTTGGGGCTACTTCAATAGGACACAAACAATAGCGATAGAACTTGGAACTACATTATTTTGCCAAGTTTCAAAGAGCTAGCATAAACCGTGTTTGATTTAGAGTTCCAACTGCATGTATCCATATAGGAGAAAACAGAGTGAAACCAAAACATGAAAACGGTTACTGCAAAGGAACGGTTTAACCTAGAAGAACGAAATGTGGTGAGCGAAGTGGGATTGGTGTACTGATCATTAAATGGAAGTATCATCAAGATGGGGTGAAAAAATGTTTGCTGAGATTCCAGGAAACTCGTAGTTTTTTGGAAGCTTGGCAACCCCTTTCAATGAAAGTTATTCTCATCAGTCTCTGCTTGGGGCTACTTCAATAGGACACAAACCATAGCCATTGAACTTGGAACTACATTGTTGTGCCAAGTTTCAAAGAGCTAGCACAAACCGTGTTTGATTTAGAGTTCCAACTACATGTATCCATATAGGAGAAAACAGAGTGAAACCTAAACATGAAAAGGGTAACTGCAAAGAAACGGTTTAACCTAGAAGAACGAAATTTGGTGAGCCAAGTGGGATTGGTGTACTGATCATTAAATGGAAGTATCATCAAGATGGGGTGAAAAAATGTTTGCTGAGATTTCAGGAAACTCGTAGTTTTTTGGAAGCTTGGCAACCCCTTTCAATGAAAGTGATTCTCGTCATTCTCTGCTTGGGGTACTTCAATAGGACACAAACCATAGCGATAGAACTTGGAACTACATTATTGTGCCAAGTTTCAAAGAGCTAGCACAAACCATGTTTGATTTAGATTTCCAACTACATGTATCCATATAGGAGAAAACAGAGTGAAACCTAAACATGAAAACGGTTACTGCAAAGTAACGGTTAAACCTAGAAGAACGAAAATTGGTGAGCCAGTGGGAATCGTGTACTGATCATTAAATGAAAGTATCATCAAGATTCGGTGAAAAAATGTTTGCTGATATTTCAGGAAACTCGTAGTTTTTTGGAAGCTTGGCAACCCCTTTCAATGAAAGGGATTCTCGTCAGTCTCTGCTTGGGGCTACTTCAATAGGACACAAACCATAGCGATAGAACTTGGTACTACATTATTTTCCCAAGTTTCAAAGAGCTAGCATAAACCGTGTTTGATTTAGAGTTCCAACAGCATGTATCCAAATAGGAGAAAACAGAGTGAAACCTAAACATGAAAAGGGTAACTGCAAAGAAACGATTTAACCTAGAAGAACGAAAATTGGTGAGCCAAGTGGGATTGGTGTACTGACAATTACCTGCAAGTATCATCAAGATTCGGTGAAAAAATGTTTGCTGATATTTCAGGAAACTCGTAGTTTTTTGGAAGCTTGGCAACCGCTTTCAATGAAAGTGATTCTCGTTAGTCTCTGCTTGGGGCTACTTCAATAGGACACAAACCATAGCGATAGAACTTGGTACTACATTATTTTCCCAAGTTTCAAAGAGCTAGCATAAACCGTGTTTGATTTAGAGTTCCAACTACATGTATCCATATAGGAGAAAACAGAGTGAAACCTAAACATGAAAAGGGTAACTGCAAAGAAACGGTTTAACCTAGAAGAACGAAATTTGGTGAGCCAAGTGGGATTGATGTACTGATCATTTAATGGAAGTATCATCAAGATTGGGTGAAAAAATGTTTGCTGAGATTTCAGGAAACTCGTAGTTTTTTGGAAGCTTGGCAACCGCTTTCAATGAAAGTGATTCTCGTCAGTCTCTGCTTGGGGCTACTTCAATAGGACACAAACCATAGCGATAGAACTTGGAACTACTTTATTGTGCCAAGTTTCAAAGAGCTAGCACAAACCGTGTTTGATTTAGAGTTCCAACTACATGTATCCGTATAGGAGAAAACAGAGTGAAACCTAAATATGAAAACGGTTACTGCAAAGGAACGGTTTAACCTAGAAGAATGAAATGTGATGAGCCAAGTGGGATTGGTGTACTGATCATTAAATGGAAGTATCATCAAGATGGGGTGAAAAAATGTTTGCTGAGATTCCAGGAAACACGTAGTTTTTTGAAGCTTGGCATCCCCTTTCAATGAAAGTGATTCTCGTCAGTGTGTGCTTGGGGCTATTTCAATAGGACACAAATCATAGCGATAGAACTTGGAACTACTTTATTGTGCCAAGTTTCAAAGAGCTAGCACAAACCGTGTTTGATTTAGAGTTCCAACTACATGTATCCGTATAGGAGAAAACAGAGTGAAACCTAAACATGAAATCGGTTCCTGCAAAGGAACGGTTTAACCTAGAAGAACGAAATTTGGTGAGCCAAGTGGGATTGGTGTACTGATCATTAAATGAAAGTATCATCAATATTGGGTAAAAAAATTTTTGCTGATATTTCAGGAAACTCGTAGTTTATTGGAAGCTTGGCAACCCCTTTCAATGAAAGTGATTCTCGTCAGTCTCTGCTTGGGGCTACTTCAATAGGACACAAACAATAGTGATAGAACTTGGAACTACATTATTTTGCCAAGTTTCAAAGAGCTAGCATAAACCGTGTTTGATTTAGAGTTCCAACTGCATGTATCCATATAGGAGAAAACAGAGTGAAACCAAAACATGAAAACGGTTACTGCAAAGGAACGGTTTAACCTAGAAGAATGAAATGTGGTGAGCCAAGTGGGATTGGTGTACTGATCATTAAATGGAATTATCATCAAGATGGGGTGAAAAAATGTTTGCTGAGATTCCAGGAAACTCGTAGTTTTTGGAAGCTTGGCAACCCCTTTCAATGAAAGTGATTCTCGTCAGTCTCCGCTTGGGGCTATTTCAATAGGACACAAACCATAGCGATAGAACTTGGAAATACATTATTGTGCCAAGTTTCAAAGAGCTAGCACAAACCGTGTTTGATTTAGAGTTCCAACTATATGTATCCACATAGGAGAAAACAGAGTGAAACCTAATCATGAAAAGGGTAACTGCAAAGGAACGGTTTAACCTAGAAGAACGAAATTTGGTGAGCCAAGTGGGATTCGTGTACTGATCATTAAATGAAATATCATCAAGATTGGGTGAAAAAATGTTTGCTGAGATTTCAGGAAACTCGTAGTTTTTTGGAAGCTTGGCAACCCCTTTCAATGAAAGTGATTCTCGTCAGTGTCTGCTTGGGGCTACTTCAAGTGGACACAAACCATAGCGATAGAACTTGGAACTACATTATTTTGCCAAATTTCAAAGAGCTAGCACAAACCGTGTTTGATTTAGAGTTCCAACTACATGTATCCATATAGGAGAAAACAGAGTGAAACCTAAACATGAAAACGGTTACTGCAAAGGAACGGTTTAACCTAGAAGAACGAAATTTGGTGAGCCAAGTGGGATTGGTGTACTGATCATTAAATGGAAGTATCATCAAGATGGGGTGAAAAAATGTTTGCTGAGATTTCAGGAAACTCGTAGTTTTTTGGAAGCTTGGCAACCCCTTTCAATGAAAGTGATTCTCCTCAGTCTCTGCTTGGGGCTACTTCAATAGGACACAAACCATAGCGATAGAACTTGGAACTACATTATTGTGCCAAGTTTCAAAGAGCTAGCACAAACCGTGTTTGATTTAGAGTTCCAACTACATGTATCCATATAGGAGAAAACAGAGTGAAACCTAAACATGAAAACGGTTACTGCAAAGAACGGTTAAACCTAGAAGAATGAAAATTGGTGAGCCAGTGAGAATCGTGTACTGATCATTAAATGAAAGTATCATCAAGATGGGGTGAAAAAATGTTTGCTGATATTTCAGGAAACTCGTAGTTTTTTGGAAGCTTGGCAACCCCTTTCAATGAAAGTGATTCTCGTCAGTCTCTGCATGGGGCTACTTCAATAGGACACAAACCATAGCGATAGAACTTGGAACTACATTATTGTGCCAAGTTTCAAAGAGCTAGCACAAACCGTGCTTGATTTAGAGTTCCAACTACATGTATCCATATAGGAGAAAACAGAGTGAAACCTAAACATGAAAAGGGTAACTGTAAAGAAACGGTTTAACCTAGAAGAACGAAATTTGGTGAGCCAAGTGAGATTGGTGTACTGATCATTAAATGGAAGTATCATCAAGATTGGGTGAAAAATGTTTGCTGAGATTTCAGGAAACTCGTAGTTTTTTGGAAGCTTGGCAACCCCTTTCAATGAAAGTGATTCTCGTCAGTCTCTGCTTGGGGCTACTTCAATAGGACACAAACCATAGCGATAGAACTTGGAACTACATTCTTGTGCCAAGTTTCAAAGAGCTAGCACAAACCGTGTTTGATTTAGAGTTCCAACTACACGTATCCATATAGGAGAAAACAGAGTGAAACCTAAACATGAAAACGGTTTTCTGTAAAGGAACGGTTTAACCTAGAAGAACGAAATTTGGTGAGCCAACTGGGATTGGTGTACTGATCATTAAATGGAAGTATCATCAAGATGGGGTGAAAAAATGTTTGCTGAGATTTCAGGAAACTCGTAGTTTTTTGGAAGCTTGGCAACCCCTTTCAATGAAAGTGATTCTCGTCAGTCTCTGCTTGGGGCTACTTCAATAGGACACAAACCATAGCGATAGAACTTGGAACTACATTATTTTGCCAAGTTTCAAAGAGCTAGCACAAACCGTGTTTGATTTAGAGTTCCAACTGCTTGTAGCCATTAGGAGAAAACAGAGTGAAACCTAAACATGAAAAGGGTAACTGCAAGGAACGGTTTAACCTAGAAGAATGAAATGTGGTGAGCCAAGTGGGATTGGTGTACTGATCATTAAATGGAAGTGTCATCAAGATGGGGTCAAAAAATGTTTGCTGAGATTCCAGGAAACTCGTAGTTTTTTGATGCTTGGCAACCCCTTTCAATGAAAGTGATTCTCGTCAGTCTCTGCTTGGGGCTACTTCAATAGGACACAAACCATAGAGATTGAACTTGGAACTACATTATTGTGCAAGTTTCAAAGAGCTAGCACAAACCGTGTTTCATTTAGAGTTCCAAGTACATGTATCCATATAGGAGAAAACAGAGTGAAACCTAAACATGAAAACGGTTACTGGAAAGGAACGGTTTAACCTAGAAGAACGAAATTTGGTGAGCCAAGTGGGATTCGTGTACTGATCATTAAATTAAAGTATCATCAAGAATGGGTGAAAAAATGTTTGCTGATATTTCAGGAAACTCGTAGTTTTTTGGAAGCTTGGCAACCCCTTTCAATGAAAGTGATTCTCGTCAGTCTCTGCTTGGGGCTACTTCAATAGGACACAAACCATAGCGAAAGAACTTGGAACTACATTATTGTGCCAAGATTCAAAGAGCTAGCACAAACCGTGTTTGATTTAGAGTTCCAACTCCACGTATCCATATAGGAGAAAACAGAGTGAAACCTAAACATGAAAACGGTTACTGCAAAGGAACGGTTTAACCTAGAAGAACGAAATTTGGTGAGCCAAGTGGGATTGGTGTACAGATCATTAAATGGAAGTATCATCAAGATTGGGGTGAAAAAATGTTTGCTGAGATTTCAGGAAACTCGTAGTTTTTTGGAAGCTTGGCAACCCCTTTCAATGAAAGTGATACTTGTCAGTCTCTGCTTGGGGCTACTTCAATAGGACACAAACCATAGCGATAGAACTTTGAACTACATTATTGTGCCAAGTTTCAAAGGGCTAGCACAAACCGTGTTTGATTTAGAGTTCCAACTACATGTATCCATATAGGAGAAAACAGAGTGAAACCTAAACATGAAAACGGTTACTGCAAAGGAATGGTTTAACCTAGAAGAACGAAATTTGGTGAGCCAAGTGGGATTGGTGTACTGATCATTAAATGGAAGTATCATCAAGATGGGGTGAAAAAATGTTTGCTGAGATTTCAGGAAACTCGTAGTTTTTTGGAAGCTTGGCAACCCCTTTCAATGAAAGTGATTCTCGTCAGTCTCTGCTTGTGGCTACTTCAATAGGACACAAACCATAGCGATAGAACTTGGAACTACATTATTGTGCCAAGTTTCAAAGAGCTAGCACAAACCGTGTTTGATTTAGAGTTCCAACTACATGTATCCATATAGGAGAAAACAGAGTGAAACCTAAACATGAAAACGGTTACTGCAAAGGAACGGTTTAACCTAGAAGAACGAAATTTGGTGAGCCAAGTGGGATTGGTGTACTGATCATTAAATGGAAGTATCATCAAGATTGGGTGAAAAAATGTTTGCTGAGATTTCAGGAAACTCGTAGTTTTTCGGAAGCTTGGCAACCCCTTTCAATGAAAGTGATTCTCGTCAGTCTCTGCTTGGGGCTACTTCAATAGGACACAAACCATAGCGATAGAACTTGGAACTACATTATTGTGCCAAGTTTCAAAGAGCTAGCACAAACCGTGTTTGATTTAGAGTTCCAAATACATGTATCCATATAGGAGAAAACAGAGTGAAACCTAAACATGAAAACGGTTACTGCAAAGGAACGGTTTAACCTAGAAGAACGAAATTTGGTGAGCCAACTGGGATTGGTGTACTGATAAATAAATGGAAGTATCATCAAGATTGGGTGAAAAAATGTTTGCTGAGATTTCAGGAAACTCGTAGTTTTTTGGAAGGTTAGCAACCCCTTATAATGAAAGTGATTCTCGTCAGTCTCTGCTTGGGGCTACTTCAATAGGACACAAACCATAGCGATAGAACTTGGAACTATATTATTGTGCAAAGTTTCAAACAGCTAGCGCCAACCAAGTTTGATTTAGAGTTCCAACTACATGTATCCATATACGAGAAAACAGAGTGAAACCTAAACATGAAAACGGTTACTGCAATGAATGGTTAAACCTAGAAGAATGAAAATTGGTGAGCCAGTGGGAATCGTGTACTGATCATTAAATGAAAGTATCATCAAGATGGGGTGAAAAAATGTTTGCTGATATTTCAGGAAACTCGTAGTTTTTTGGAAGCTTGGCAACCCCTTTCAATGAAAGTGATTCTCGTCAGTCTCTGCATGGTGCTACTTCAATAGGACACAAACCATAGCGATAGAACTTGGAACTACATTATTGTGCCAAGTTTCAAAGAGCTAGCACAAACCGTGCTTGATTTAGAGTTCCAACTACATGTATCCATATAGGAGAAAACAGAGTGAAACCTAAACATGAAAAGGGTAACTTCAAAGAAATGGTTTAACCTAGAAGAACGAAATTTGGTGAGACAAGTGGGAATGGTGTACTGATCATTAAATGGAAGTATCATCAAGATTGGGTGAAAAATGTTTGCTGAGATTTCAGGAAACTCGTAGTTTTTTGGAAGCTTGGCAACCCCTTTCAATGAAAGTGATTCTCGTCAGTCTCTGCTTGGGGCTACTTCAATAGGACACAAACCATAGCGATAGAACTTGGAACTACATTATTGTGCCAAGTTTCAAAGAGCTAGCACAAACCGTGTTTGATTTAGAGTTCCAACTACACGTATCCATATAGGAGAAAACAGAGTGAAACCTAAACATGAAAACGGTTACTACAAAGGAACGGTTTAACCTAGAAGAATGAAATGTGGTGAGCCAAGTGGGATTGGTGTACTGATCATAAATGGAAGTATCATCAAGATGGGGTGAAAAAATGTTTGCTGTGATTCCAGGAAACTCGTAGTTTTTTGAAGCTTCGCAACCCCTTTCAATGAAACTGATTTTCGTCAGTCTCTGCTTGGGGCTACCTCAATAGGACACAAACCATAGCCATAGAACTTGGCACTACATTATTGTGCCAAGTTTCAAAGAGCTAGCACAAACCGTGTTTGATTAGGGTTCCAACTACATGTATCCATATACGAGAAAACAGAGTGAAACCTAAACATGAAAACGGTTACTGCAAAGAATGGTTAAACCTAGAAGAATGAAAATTGGTGAGCCAGTGGGAATCGTGTACTGATCATTAAATGAAAGTATCATCAAGATGGGGTGAAAAAATGTTTGCTGATATTTCAGGAAACTCGTAGTTTTTTGGAAGCTTGGCAACCCCTTTCAATGAAAGTGATTCTCGTCAGTCTCTCCATGGTGCTACTTCAATAGGACACAAACCATAGCGATAGAACTTGGAACTACATTATTGTGCCAAGTTTCAAAGAGCTAGCACAAACCGTGCTTGATTTAGAGTTCCAACTACATGTATCCATATAGGAGAAAACAGAGTGAAACCTAAACATGAAAAGGGTAACTTCAAAGAAATGGTTTAACCTAGAAGAACGAAATTTGGTGAGACAAGTGGGAATGGTGTACTGATCATTAAATGGAAGTATCATCAAGATTGGGTGAAAAATGTTTGCTGAGATTTCAGGAAACTCGTAGTTTTTTGGAAGCTTGGCAACCCCTTTCCAATGAAAGTGATTCTCGTCAGTCTCTGCTTGGGGCTACTTCAATAGGACACAAACCATAGCGATAGAACTTGGAACTACATTATTGTGCCAAGTTTCAAAGAGCTAGCACAAACCGTGTTTGATTTAGAGTTCCAACTACACATATCCATATAGGAGAAAACAGAGTGAAACCTAAACATGAAAACGGTTACTGCAAAGGAACGGTTTAACCTAGAAGAATGAAATGTGGTGAGCCAAGTGGGATTGGTGTACTGATCATAAATGGAAGTATCATCAAGATGGGGTGAAAAAATGTTTGCTGTGATTCCAGGAAACACCAGTTTTTTGAAGCTTGGCAACCCCTTTCAATGAAAGTGATTCTCGTCAGTCTCTGCTTGGGGCTACTTCAATAGGACACAAATCATAGCGATAGAACTTGGAACTACATTATTGTGCCAAGTTTCAAAGAGCTAGCACAAACCGTGTTTTATTTAGAGTTCCAAATACATGTATCCATATAGGAGAAAACAGAGTGAAACCTAAACATGAAAACGGTTACTGCAAAGAACGGTTAAACCTAGAAGAATGAAAATTTGTGAGCCAGTGGGAATCATGAACTGATCATTAAATGAAAGTATCATCAAGATTGGGTGAAAAAATGTTTGCTGAGATTTCAGGAAACTCGTAGTTTTTTGGAAGCTTGGCAACCCCTTTCAATGAAAGTGATTCTCGTCAGTCTCTGCTTGGGCTACTTCAATAGGACACAAACCATAGTGATAGAACGTGGAACTACATTATTGTGCCAAGTTTCAAAGAGCTAGCACAAACGGTGTTTGATTTAGAGTTCCAACTCTACGTATCCATATAGGAGAAAACAGAGTGAAACCTAAACATGAAAACGGTTACTGCAAAGAACGGTTATACCTAGAAGAACGAAATTTGGTGAGCCAAGTGGGATTGGTGTACTGATCATTAAATGGCAGTATCATCAAGATGGGATGAAAAAATGTTTGCTGAGATTTCAGGAAACTCGTAGTTTTTTGGAAGCTTGGCAACCCCTTTCAATGAAAGTGATTCTTGTCAGTATCTGCTTGAGGCTACTTCAATAGGACACAAAT
>NW_027553906.1:0-26857 GCF_045843805.1 Urocitellus parryii
CTAACGTAACGTGAACCCGAACACTAACCCTAACAAGAACCCAAACCCTAACCCTAACCCTAACATTAACAATAACCCTAACCTGTCGCGACCCCTTGCCCGCAAGGAAGACGCAACTCAGGAATCTTCTTTCAGCAGTTTATTCAGGCCTTTGTATTGACATGTCTTTTAGCTTCTACTGCTACTCCTACTACTACTTCTACTGCTACTGCCACTACTCCCACTCCCGTGTGCCCCAGCCTTAATAAAGCAGATAAAGCCCCAATGCACAACTGCCACGTGGACTTTCTCATAGGGTGCCAAGTCACAGCGTGCCATCTCATTCTGATAAGGAGTTGTTTGTCACAGACTACAGGGGAAACCAGCGCCATCTTGTAATGGCGGCCACAGTTCACAGAAACGGCTCACCACAGTTCCCCCTTTTTTGTTTTATTACGAGAATACAGGCGAGAGTAGAGGTCCTATCCCACTGTGCAGAAGTGGCTGCATAGTATGGCCCAGCCTTAAGGAGGGCCCTTCCCCAAACCTGAGGCCATATCAGCCGACGCCTTTTTTCGTGGGGCGGGGCATGGACGTCCAACCCGCATGCAATAGGACATGCTCCCCTTGAGGTCCACTTCAAGGATCACTCAAGTGCAGTGCCTTGCCTCGTATCCTGTATCGTGACGATGGTGGACGAAGGGGGACAGCTGAGGCTGTCTTTGTAGTGCAGACAAAATTAAGTTGGCAACACCCTAAGAGAAAGGCACGGACAATAGAGAGGGGGAGAAATTTGGTTGTGACATCTGCCATTGTTAGATAAAGGTCAAGACGTTCCCGTGGAGCACATATGTCATGGCCTTGTGAACTGGCCACTTTGACATGCAGAACAAGGAATTGGGGGCTGGGCCCCGGGGGCCAGGGAAGGCCTGCTATCAGCAAGTTCCCCTCTTTTGTTTATTGCATGTCAAAGGGAATCAAGTAGCCCCTGTCTTAGGTCGTCCACCGCCCCTGCACTGCTTTCCCGTCTCTGGGGAGGCCCCACTCCCCTGTCTTAGGTTGCAGTGCAAGCGTGGAAGTTGCCCGTCACTGGGTACTACAAGATCAGCTCAGCGTGTTGTGGCCAACAGGACATTGTTATGGTAACCGCCTCCATAAACAGGACCCATGACCATCACCATCAAATGGCAGGTGTAGTTGGACTGTAAGATTAGCTAGCAAAGATCCTAGTGCAGAAAGGCAGGGAGGAGAGGTATGCACAGAGGAAAGATATGGTAGAAGTTCCAGCATTAGAAGAGTGACAAAAGAAGGACATGTCGATCCCAGTGCAATGTTATAATAACTTGGGTGCAACGACCATGTCAGAGGTTTACTGTTTAAGATGCGCAAGCCAGACTTGAGGTGAATTGCCGTTTTCTAAAGCAGCAAGAGCTTGTATGATCATAGCCTTATCGTGAGCACTGCGGGCCTTGAGGCGACAGAGAAACCACAAACAGAGAAACATACCAAAGCAACACATGCATCAAAAATGCCTATTCCCACCCACTCCTTAAAAAAGGAAAAGGCAGAAGATATCCAAAATATCCAAGTGGTGAATTGACTCAAGGTCACTGGATCGACATGGGTGCTATTCAAAAACAGCAATCTGAGTTAGTGAGACTGGATCAAGTTTTCTGCTTCCATGGGACCAGGTTCCGGATAGATACTCTCCGATGATGTGGGAGGCATTTCTGGAATCATAAAATCTGACAGAGGTTATACATAAATGCGCTCGTTGATCAATACAACCCAAATGTACTAGGTCAGACAATTCCTCAACTTGAACTTGAAGTAACTCTATCCTTTGATTAGCAGCCAAAATCCCAGATAAAATGTGTTGATTAATTCTGCTTTGAGATTTAGAAATTACTTGATTGTATTTTTACTGAAAAGCAAATTTATAGTAAACACATTTATCTCAAATATCTGTAACTGAAAAGGCAGAGTATCTGATAAATGTAAATATAAAACATAAATTATGGGTTTTCTGTTGAAGAAAACAATTAGGCAAATATATATTAACTAATTAATTAGGCATGTGCTAATTAATTTATAGATTAACAAATATAGGTTATCTAAATATCTAAATATATATATATATATATATATATATATATATAAGAATAAGAACATAACTTATAATTGTATTAACTTTATGTAACCACATGGTCTTAAAATATTTGGATCCATTTAAATTTATTTTTAACTAGGAGTGCACTCTTCTATGTGACGTCACTTGATGTAACTGAAATAAGATCCTTGAGTATACATTTTTATTTTTATAGTTAGCAATGAAAATAAGGATTTTTTGGTCATCACAGGAACTTTGCCGGCTTGTTCCTGTGGAGAGCAAATGCATCCTCATAACCTTCAAAATTAAAAGTAAAATATAAAGAAGCATATTTGATATCTCTCATCAATAGAACATTATTCAGTAACACAACTATAGAGAAAAAGTCAGGTTATTTAACTTAGAATTAGCTTAAATTTAGGACTGTAACATAGAAACCTGTGGAATTAAGTTTTGTCTGAAAAAGTTATCTTTCATTAGCATTTACAGGTAGGCATTTTGTTGTAAAAAAAATACAGGCTCTGAGCAGCTCCGGTAGAAACCTGAAACACAGCAGTACAGGTTAGTGGCTGGAAAGCGGGACTAGAAGTCCTGTCTGAGTGACTGTGGAAGAACCAATCAGAAGCCCGAAAAGGTGTGGGAGGTGGGACCAGGAAGCTACTCTTCCGGCCAGGCACCCCATGGTTACCATGGTGATGCAAACAACATGGAGTCCGCTGCCCATTTTCGGGGCAAAAATTCCCCAAGTTTTCCTAGCCGATTGCATTTTGTTTGATTTTGTCTGCATTTTCTTCTGCCTTCTGGGGTTGTCCTCATCCCAATCGAGGTTATAAAGAGGGAGCATGACTGCATCGGGGCCGTAGGTGCTTTAAATCTTGACTTTTTTAATCGACCCTCCAGTTCTTCCATCTCCCTTTCCAGTTTTTCCTCCTGCCAGCTGTTACCCTGGAGCCCAGTTAGTAACTCCCTTATCTTAGAAATGTAGTCAGCACTGTGAAGCCCAGCTCAAGGCCAGAGGCCTTGTTACATATTTTTGTGAAAAACTAGTAAGGGAGTGTCCAGCACCTGGAGTGCTGATTTTTTCAGACAGTGGCCAAATAAAACAGGGCAACATGAAAATAGGAAGTTTATCTACATTAAACCTTTTTGTAGAGATTCTTTTGCTGAAAGTCCTAAAATAAGCCATGGTGAATATTCTGGAGAAGGTCAAATAAGACTTTTCTGTGGGCCTGATAGGGAGGGGGAAGATGAGAAGGCGGGGTTGAGAGCGGCTAGGGTGGATCTAATTCCTCAGAACTGTCCGAGCTACTTGTGTCCTTGGGAGTTTTTAACTCAGTCAAGTCTGGATAGAGCCTTCTCCTCTGTTTAACTTTAGACTCCCTTATCTGTTCACCACTCTTACTCCTAAGACTTTCTGCTACCTCTCTATGTGACCCCTCCGATTTTTCTTCATGCAATTGCTCAAGAACAGCCTGACCCTCGCTCACAGCTTTCTGGCATTTACCATCCATTATACACCCCCTCACTAATTTCCAAAGCGGAATGGTACCGCCCCTTAAAGTTCCTTGTTTGTAAGCGAAATCCAGATCTTTCCCTAATTTGTCCCAACTGGAAATCGTGAGACCCCCTGAAAAAGCAAACCAAGGAGCTACAGAGTCAGTCTCTTCTAAAACCTCTGTAATGTGCTCCGCTTCACTTTAAGTCCCTCAGAACGCAGTAACCCGTCCAAGGCCAGCAAAATTGGGCTTGAGGGAGTAGCACCCATACTGTTCCAAGCAGTATAAAGAAAGTGAAAATACAAAACCCCGCTCTCTCTTTATCTACAGAGGAGCGTCTTATTTTATTATTTTCCCCGCTCTCTCTTTATCTACAGAGGAGCGTCTTATTTATTATTATTATTATTTTTTTTTGCTCTCTCTTTATCTACAGATGACACAACAACAAAAGAAACACAAAAAACAAAAGCGAAATGACACAACAAAAGAAACACAGAAAACAAAAAGTGAAAGTACACAGTGCAGCTGCAATAAATATGAGGCTCTCTCTTTCTTTGTAGAGGAGCTGACCCCGCTTTGGACGCGGATCCCATTTACTGGACTATCCCTGCTTTCATAGCAGATCCCACTCACCTGGGATTAACCGGTGCACCACCCCTGACTGACTGAAAGTTCTGGTTCCCGGGTCTCGGCACCACTTGTCGCGACCCCTTGCCCGCAAGGAAGACGCAACTCAGGAATCTTCTTTCAGCAGTTTATTCAGGCCTTTGTATTGACATGTCTTTTAGCTTCTACTGCTACTCCTACTACTACTTCTACTGCTACTGCCACTACTCCCACTCCCGTGTGCCCCAGCCTTAATAAAGCAGATAAAGCCCCAATGCACAACTGCCACGTGGACTTTTCTCATAGGGTGCCAAGTCACAGCGTGCCATCTCATTCTGATAAGGAGTTGTTTGTCACAGACTACAGGGAAACCAGCGCCATCTTGTAATGGCGGCCACAGTTCACAGAAACGGCTCACCACACTAACCCTAAACATAACCCTATATAACCCTAACCCTAACCCTAAACATAACCCTAACCATAATCCGAACCCGAATCCAAGCCGAACCCTATCCCTAACCCTATCCCTAATATTAACAGTAACCCTAACCCTAATCCTAACCCTAACCCTCACCCGAAAACGAACCCTAAATCTAACCCTACCCCTAACCCTAAACCTAACCCGAACCCGAATCTGAACCCTAACCCTAACCCTAACCCTAGCCCTAATCCTACCCCTAACCCTAACACTAACCGGAACCCTACCCCTAACCCTAACATTAACCCTTACTGTAACACTAACCCTAACCCGAACCCTAACCCGAACCCTAACCCTAAACCTAATTCTAATCCGAACTCAAAACCGAACCCTAAACCTAACCCCTAACCCTAAACCTAACCCTAACACGAACGCTTAACCTAACCCTAACCCTAACCCTAACACGAAACCTTAACCTAACCCGAAACCTAACTAGAACCCGAACCCTAACCCTAACACGACCCCTAACCTTAACCCTAACACTAACCCGATCCGTAACCCCTAACCCTAACCCTACCCTTCCCCTAACCCAAACCCTAACACGAAACCTTAACCTAACCCGAAACCTAACTAGAACCCGAACCCTAACCCTAACATGACCCCTAACCATAACCCTAACACTAACCAGATCCGTAACCCTAATCCGAACCCTAACCGAACCCTAACCCTAACCCTAAACCTAATAATAATCCGAACTCGAACTCGAACCCTAACCCTAACACTAACCCTAACCCTAAACCGAACCCTAATCCTAACCCTAACCCTAACCCTAATCCGAACCCTAATCCAAACCCCAACCCTAACCCTAACACTAATGCTAACCCTAACACAAACCCTAACCCTAACCCAAACCCTAACCCTAACCATTACTCGAACCATAACTCCAACCCTAAACCTAGCCCAAACCCAAACCATAACGCAAACCGTAAACCTAACCCTAACTCTAATCTGAACCCTAACCCTAAACCGAACCCTAACACGAAGCCTAACCCTAACCCTAACCCGAACCCTAACCTAACCCTAACCCAAATAATAACATTAACCCTTACCCTAACCGTAATCCTATCCCGAACACTAACCCGAACCGAACCCTAACCCTAAACCTATCATAATCCGAACTCGAACCGAACCCTAACCCTAACCCTAACCGTAGCCTTAACACTAACCCTAACACGAACCCTTAACCTAAACCAAAACCTAACCCAAAACCTAAGCCTAACCCTAACACTAAACCTAATCCTAATCCGAACTCGAACCCGAACCCTAAACATAACACGAACCCTAAAATTAACCCGAACACTGAACGAAATCCGAACCCTACCCCGAATCCTAACCCTAACCCTAACCCTAAACCTAATCCTAATCCGAACTAAAATTGAACCCTAACCCTAACACTAACCCTAACCCCTAAACCGAACACTTATCCTAACCCTAACCCTAACCCTAATCCGAACCCTAACCCTAACCCCAACCCTAACCCTAACCCTAACCCTAACCCTAACTGGAAGCTGAACCCTAACCCTAACCCTAACACTAAGCCTATCCGAACCCTAACCCGAACCCACACCCGAACCCTAACACTAATGCTAACCCTAAAACAAACCCTAACCCTAACCCAAACCCAAACCCTAACCGTTACTCGAACCATATCTCCAACCCTAAACCTAAGCCGAACCCAAACCATAACCCGAACCCTAAACCTAACCCTAACTCTAATCTGAACCCTAACCCTAACAAGAACCCTAACCAGAACCCTAACCCTAAACCGAACCCTAACCCTAAGCAGAACCCGTAGCCTAACCCAAACCATAACACTAACCCTAACTCTAATCTGAACCCTAACCCTAACCTGAATCCTAATCCTAACTCTAAACCTAACCCGGACCCGAACCATAACGCCAACCCTAACCCTAACCCTAACCCATTCCAAAACCTAACGCGAACCCGAACCCGAACCCTAACACTAAAACTAACCCTAAAACGTACCCTAAAACTAACCCTAACCCTAACCCCAAACCTAACCCTAAAACAAACCCAAACCATAACTGGAACCCTAACCCTAACCCTAACTCTAATCTGAACCCCTAACCCTAACCCGAACTCTAACCCGAACACTAACACTAACCCTAAAAGGAAAACTAACCCTAACCCTAACCCTAACGCTAACCCTAACTATAACCCTAACTCTAACCCTAACCCAAACCGTACCCCTAACATTAACCCTAACCCAAACATCAACACTAACCGTTACCCTAACCCAAACCCTATCCCTAAACCTAACCCTAAATCTAACCCTAAACCTAACCCTAATACGAACCCAAACCCTAACCCTAAACCTAACCTGAACCCGAACCCTAACCCTTACACTAAATCTAACCGTAACCTAAACCCTAAACCTAACCCTAACCCTTACTCTAACCCTAAACCTAACCCCAACCCGAACCCGAACACTAACCATAACCCGAAACCTAACACTAACCCTAACCCCTAACCCTAACCCTAACATTAACACTAACACTAATCCTAACCCGAAACCTAACCATAACCCTATACCTAACCCTAACCCTAAACCTAACCCTAACCCTAAACCTAACCCTAACCCTAAACGAACCCTAACGCGAACCCGAACCCTAACCCTAACCCTAACCGTAATCAGAACCCGAACCCGAAACCTAACCCCAGCCCTAAACCTAACCCTAACATTAAAACTAACCCTAATCCTAACCCATTCCTAACCCTAACCCTAACCCTAACACTAAAACTAACCCTAACCCGTACCCGAAACCTAACCCTAAAACGAACCCGAACTCTAACCCTTACCCTTACCCTAACCCTAACCCGAACATTAAACCTAATCCTAACCCTAAACCTAACCCTAACCCGAACCCTAACCCTAACAATAACCATAACACTAACCCTAACACTAACGCTAAATCTAACCCTAACCCGAACCCGAACCCGAACTCTAACCCTAATCCTAACCCGAACCCTAAAACCTAAAGCTAACACGAACCCTAACCCTAAACCTAACCCTAACCCTAAGCCGAAATTTAACCTTAACCCAAACCCTAACCCTAACACTAACCCTAACCTGAACCCCAACCCTAACACTAACCCTAACCCAAACACTTACCCTAACCCTAACCCTAACCCTAACATTAACACTAAGCTAATTCCAAACGGAAACCTAACCTAAACCTAACCCTAACCCGAACCCGAACCCTAACACTAACCCAAACCCTAACCCTAACTCTAACCCTAACCCTAACCCGAACCCTAACCCAAACCCTAAACCTAACCCTAACCTGAACTCGAACCCTAACCCTAACCCAAACCCTAACCCTAACTCTAACCCTAACCCTAAAACGAACCCGAACCTTAACCCTAAACCTAACCCTAAACCTAACAATAACCCTAAACAAAACCCGAAACTGAACCCGAAACCTAACCCTAAACCTAACCCTAACCCTAAACCTAACCCAAACCCGAACCCGAACCAAAATTCTAAAGCGAACCCTAACATGAACCCGAATCATAACCCAAACCCTAACCCTAAACCCAAGCCGAACCCTAACCTTAACACTAACTCTAAAATTAAACCCTAACCCGAACACGAACCCTAACACTTACCCTAACCCTAACACTAACCATAACCCTAACCATAACTGTCGCGACCCCTTGCCCGCAAGGAAGACGCAACTCGGGAATCTTCTCTCAGCAGTTTATTCAGGTCTTGATACTTTTTTCTATCTCCTGGATGCCCCTCCCAGCCTTAATAAAGCACCTCAAGCACAATGCGAAGCTGCCACGTGGACTTTTCTCACAGGGTGCCAAGTCACAGCATGCCAACTCATTCTGATAAGGAGTTGTTTGTCACAGACTACAGGGAAACCAGCGCCATCTTGTAATGGCGGCCACAGTTCACAGAAACGGCTCACCACAGTTCCCCCTTTTTTGTTTTATATGACAATACAGGCGAGAGTGGAGGTCCTATCCCACTGTGCAGAAGTGGCTGCATAGTATGGCTCAGCCCTAAGGAGGCGCCTTCCCAGATCCGAGGCCATATCAGCCGACGCCTTTTTTCGTGGGGCGGGGGCGTGGATAAGGTGAGGTAAGGAAGGACGTCAAACCCGCATGCAATAGGACATGCTCTCCTTGAGGTCCCCTCCAAGGATCACTCAAGTGCAGTGCCTTGCCTCGCATCCTGTACCGTGACGATGGTGGACGGAGGGGGATAGCTGAGGCTGAACTGTGGCTGTGTACAATGACAAACAAGTTGACAGCACCCTGAAAGAAAGGCACGGACTTTAAAGCGATAGAGAAGCACTAGTGTGGAAACCATCTGCGTGCAATGGCAGCAAGACCGGCAGAGTGCAAGGGCTTTCCAACACTAAGAGAACAGCGAGGAAAGACATGTCGATCCCAGTGCAATGTTATAATAACTTGGGGTGCAACGACCATGTCAAAAATTTACTGTTTAAGATGCGCAAGCCAGACTTGAGGTGAATTGCCATTTTCTAAAGCTGCAAGAGCTTGTATGATCATAGCCTTATCGTGAGCATTGCGGGGCCTTGAGGCGACAGAGAAACCACAAACAGAGGAACATACCGAAGCAACACATTGCACCAAAAACGCCTACCCCCACCCACTCTTTAAAAAAGGAAAAGGCAGAAGATATCCAATCGGTGAATTGTCCCAAGGTCACGGGATCGACACGGGTACTGTTCAAGACAGCTATTTGGGTTAGTTGAGACTGGATCATGTCTTCCGCTTCCATGGACCAGTTTCCGGCCAAATATTCGCCAATGATGCGGGAAGCATTCCTGGAATCATTAAATCTGACAGAGGTTATGCATAAAATGTGCACGTTGGTCAACGCAACCCAAAAGCACCAAGTCAGCTAATTCTTCTACCTGAGCTCGGAGTAAATCTATTCTTTGGTTGGCAGCTAAAATCCCTGACAAATATGTTGATTGATTGTGTTTTGGGATTCGAGTATGGTGGAAGTTTGTTGAACAACTCGATTAATGGTGGCAGCAGTTTGTACTTGATTGGCCATGGCCACTCCGGTCGTAACCGCTGCAGCAGCAGATACCGCACGGCTGTCACTATGGCTGCTGTAATTCCAAAATCCCTGCGGACTCGAAATAGCTCAACAATGGGGAATTTTTCAGGATCTGCAGTTACCGGGATTGGGACAAAAGTTGGAATTTTCATAACCACTGCTACAGTCCAAGAACCATTCCAACACTCAGATAAGAGACAGGTAACATTAGAACAATCTAGCATCCCTGACGAGGTGTCATTAGCCAAAAGGAACAGAACGGGGATTGGACACAGACCATTGCAGGGGGTAATGTGGCACTATATAACAGAGAGTTGAACGAAACAGATGTAAGTCTATTTCCTCGTTCACTCTCCCTAAACAGTGCCAGAAACATTAGCCAACCAGCTTTTGGCTCCTAGCATTGAGCCAATGTAGAAATATCGGCTGAAGCCCCCCTTTCATTGGAAATCAGCCACTGAAACCAGGACCAAATCTGTTAAGCTTTTGATGACCTTGCACAGGATGCCTACACCCCTGTAGGTGTTTCCTAGTCCTAGACCTGGCCTATACCCCATATCTAGCATAATTTGTTTGAGACACCGGGGAATAGTCATTGCTAAGAGTAAACCCCATGTCATTCATCAGATCACGGCCCCATAAAGAAACAGGCAAATCAAGTACATAAGGCTGAAAAGTACCATGATGTCCTTCCGGGTCCTTCCAAGATAGATGTCTACAGCTGATTTGAGGGGCTTGGGCATATCCAAGTCCTCTTAGGGATTGATCAGAAGTCTGCACTGGCCATCCCTTAGAACAGTCCTTAAGGGCTATAATGCTACGGTCCGCCCTGTGTCCAGCAATCCACAATAGATTTACCTTCTATGCTTAACTCCAAAGTGGGGCGATTGCTCATATTCAGTGACAAATAGGCACAATTTCCTCCGGTGGCACCAATCTCATCTCCCGTCCGTGACCTTGAGTCAGAAGGGAAGTGGGTATGCAAGCTAGGCAAAATTAGTAATTGAGCAATCCGATCCCCTGGAGAGATAGACACAATGCCCCTTGGAGCTTCCACCATAACCTTTACTGTCCCTACAGCATCAGGGCTGATGACTCCAGGGAAAACATGAAGACCTTGCAAGATAGAGGATGCACGTCCAATTAGCAAACCTACAGTGCCAGGTGGTAAAGGCCCTTTAACTCAGTTTCTACCAATTGGACTCCCATCTTAGGTGTCAATACGAGTCTGGAGGTGGAACAGAGGTCCAATCCTGCGGCGCCTGTAGTGGCTCTCGCGTTTCATGGGATGGCGTCAGAGACGGCCATGTCTCGGGTTCGGGTGTGACATTCTCCATTGCCCCATATATTTCTGGGCCCTGGGGTCGGGGGCCCCGTTGGCCGTTTTTGGCCCAGCTGAAACAGGCTGTCCATGGATGTCTCTCACTGATTGACACTCTCTTGCCCAATGTTTCCCCTTTTTGCATCTTGGACACAACCCCGGAAGACGAAGGCCATTGGAAGGGCCACCGTAAGGAGGTCCAGTAAAACTGTCTTCTTTTTTGGACATTCCCGTCTGAAATGGCCAGATTGACCACAATGGAAGCATGTTCTGGCACCAGGACCGCCCCCTTTGGCAATCCGAAGGACAGCAGCTGCAAGACCTGAATTAGTTAAAGGTCCTCCAATCTCTCTACACACCTTCATCCATGCTTCTATGCCCTTGTTTTTATAAGGAGTGATTGCTGCTTTACATTCCTTTGTGCATTGCTCAAAAACCAATTGCTTGATAAGGGGCATGGCTCTATCAGGATCCCCAAAAATCTTTCAGGGCATCTACCATCCTTGCAACAAAATCTGAAAAGGGTTCTGTAGGGCCTTGTAGAATCTTGGTCAAATTACCAGATACCTCTCTCTATTTGGGAAGTGATTTCCATGCCCGAATGCAAATGCTGTTAATTTGGTCATATACCTCAAGAGGAAATCCTGTCTGTTGATTAGCAAATCTCCCCTGCCCCAAAAGCATGTCCTTATCCCAAGCGGGGTGTCCCGCCGCATGGTTTTGGGCGGCCTGCTCTATTGCGCCCTCTAGCACAAATGCTCTCCAGTCCAAATATTTACCCGGGGAACGCAAGCCCGAACAAGGCTAGCCCAGTCAGAGGGAGTCATGCAGTAATCTAGACAAACCCTCCACCTGAGTTAGTGTGAAGGCGGCATCACCCCATAAGTACGCACGGACTCTGCCAGGGTCTTCACAATTTTGAAATCTAAGGGTTCATGGAATCTTCCCCTATTGTCATCCTGAAAAACTGGATAAGCAAGACCCATCTCGCATTAACAGCCCTCCATGCCTGGGCATGGAAAGCTCTCCCCGAAACACCCCCACCATACGGCGGTGGATCTGGAGGATCATTTTTCTTGAGCCCCTGTTCATTTCTGTTCCCTTCTCCCATACCCACACTCCCCAGCTGACAAGACAGCCTCCCAAGCTCCTCCTCCTCATCCTCCTCCCTCCCTGACCCACTTTCGCATGGGGGCGTGCGCAGCGCACTGAGATCTGGATACAATCGTCTCCTCCCCTGTTTCACATTCCGTACATTCCCATCCTTCTGAGATATCTCACTTCTTGCCGGAGACAGCCGCCTCCTCCCTGTTTCATGTTCCGCACACTCCCATCCTCCTGAGATACCTCACTTTCTGCCGTCTCTGACTTCTCCTCATGTAATTGCTCTAAACTTCCTGTCCTTTAGTAAGTGCTTCCTGACATCTGCCATCTGTGAGGCAACTACGGACCATCTTCCAAAGGGGTATCACCCCACCCTCTAACATGCCCTGCTCAGAAGCAAAGTCAAGGTCTTTGCCTAATTTATCCAGCTAGGTATAGTAAGGCTGCCCGAGAATGCAAACCACGGTGCAGCAATATCTGCCTTCTGTAAAAATCTCTCTAAAGTACTACGTTTCACTTCCAGGCCCTTGGAACGTAACAGGTCATCTAGGGCCAGGAGGAGCGGACTTGAAGATGCGGCACCCATGACACAACAACAAAAGACGCACAAAAAACAACAAGAGATACCACAAAAACAACAACGAGATGACACAACTAAAGAAACACAGAAAACAAAAGTGAAAGTACACAGTGCAGCTGCAATAAATATGAGGTTCTCTCTTTCTTTCTAGAGGAGCTGACCCCGCTTTGGACGCGGATCCCACTTACTGGGACTATCCCTGCTTTCATCGCAGATCCCACTTACCTGGGACTAACCGGTGCACCACCCCTGACTGACTGAAAGTTCTGGTTCCCGGGTTTCGGCACCACTTGTCGCGACCCCTTGCCCGCAAGGAAGACGCAACTCGGGAATCTTCTCTCAGCAGTTTATTCAGGTCCTTGATACTTTTCTCTATCTCCTGGATGCCCCTCCCAGCCTTAATAAAGCACCTCAAGCCACAATGCGAAGCTGCCACGTGGACTTTTCTCACAGGGTGCCAAGTCACAGCATGCCAACTCATTCTGATAAGGAGTTGTTTGTCACAGACTACAGGGGAAACCAGCGCCATCTTCTAATGGCGGCCACATTTCACAGAAACGGCTCACCACACATAACCATAACCCTAACCCTAACCCAAAACCGAACACTTACCCTAACCCTAACCCTAACCCTAACAAATAACACTAACCCTAATCCTAACCCGAACCCTAACCCAAAACTTACCCTAAACCTAACCCGAACCCGAACCTGAAACCTAACCCAAACCGAATCCTAAACCTAAACCGAACATGTACCCTAACCTTAACCCTAACCCTAACCGTAACCCTAACCCCAACCCTAACCCTAACCCTAAACCTAACCCTAACCGAACCCGAACCCTAATCCAAACCTGAACTCTAATGCTAACCCTAACCATAACCCTAACCCTAATACTAACCCTAACCCTAACCATAACCATAACCATAACCTAACCCTAACCCAAACCCGAACCCTTACACTAAATCTAACCTAAACCTAACATTAACACTAAACCTAGTCCTAACCAGAACCCTAACCCTAACCCTAACCCTAACCATAAACCTAACCCGAACCCGAACTCTAAACCTAACCCTAACCCTAAACCGAACACAAAACTTAACCCTAAACTTAACCCTAACCCTAACCCTAACACAAACAAACCCAAACCCGAACCCTAACCCTAACCGTAACCCTAACCCTAACATTAACAATAAACATAATCCTAACACTAATTCGAAACCTAACCCTAACCCTAACCCTAAACCTAACCCTAAACCTAACCTAACCTGAACCCGATCCCTAACTCTAACGCGAACCCTAACATGAACCCGAACCCTGACCCGAAACCTAACCCTAACCCGAACCCGAACCTTAACCTAACCATTACTCTAAAACTAACCATAACACGAACATGAACCCTAACTCTAACCCTAACCCTAACCCTAACCCTAACCATAACCCGAATCCGAAAACGAACCATAACCCTAACCCTAACCCTAATATTAACACTAACCCTATCCCTAACCCTAACACTTACCCTAACCCAAACCCGAACCCTCACCCTAACCCTAACCATAATCCTAAGCTGAATGCGAAACGAACCCTACCCCAAACCCTAAACCTTACCCTAACATTAACCCTAACCCTAACCCTAACCCGAACCATAACCCTACCCTTAACCCTAACCCTAATGCGAACCATAACCCTAACCCTAACCCTAACCCTAAACCAAACATTAACCCTAAACCTAACCCTAACCCGAACCCGAACATGAACCCTTAACCTAACCCTAAACCTAACCTAACGCAAACCCGAAAACTAACACTAACAAGAACCCTAACCCTAACCATAACCAAAACCCTAACCCTAACATTAACACTAACCGTAACCCTAACCATAACCCTATCTAACCCTAACCCTAACACTAAACTTAACCCTAACCATAACCCGAACCCTAACCCGAACCCGAACCCTAACCCTAATATTAACAGTAAAACTAATCCTAACCAGAACCATAAACATAACCCGAACCCTAACCCTAACCCTTACCCTAACCGGAACCCAAACCCGAACCCTAACACTAACCATAACCCTAAACATTACCTAATGCGAACCCGAACACTAAGCCTAAAAACAACTCTAATCCTAACCCTAAACCTAAACCTAATATTAACACTAACCCTAATCCTACCTCGAACCCTAACCCTAACACTAACCCTAACCCTAACCCAAAACTGAAAACGAACCCTAACCCTAACCCTAACCCTAATAGTAACACTAACCCTAACTCTAAACCTTACCCTAATCCTAACCCTATCTCTAACCCTAACCCTAACCCGAACTCGAACCACCACCCTAACCATAACCCTAATCCTAAACTGGTCAGGAACCCGAACCCTAACCCAAACCTTAACCCTAACCCTAACATTAACACTAACCCTAATCCTAACCCAAACAATAACCCTAACCCTAACCATAACCCTAAATCTAACCCTAACCGGAACCTGCACACGAAAGCTAAACCTAACTCTAACATTAACATTAACTCTAACCCTAACCTTAAACCTACCCTAAACCTAACCCTAACCCGAACCAAACACTAACCCTAACCCAAACCCAAACCATAACCCTAACCCTAACCCTAACACTAAACCTAAGCCTAACCCGAAACCTAAACCTAACCCTAACCCTAACCTAACCCGAACCCGAACACTAACCATAAATCGAACCTGAACCCTAACCCTAACCCTATCTCAACCCTAACCCGAACCCGAGCCCTAACCCTAACACTAACCCTAACCGTAACATTAACACTAACCCTAATAATAACCCGAACACTAACCCTAACTTAAATACTAACCCTAAACCTAAACTTAAACCTAACCCAAACCCTAATGTTAACCCTAACCCGAACCCAAACCCTAACCCTAAGCCGAACCCGAATCATAATCCTAACCCTAACACTAACCCTAACCCTGAACCTAACCCGAACCCGAACCCGAACTCTAACCCTAACCCGAACCCTAACCCTAACCCTAACCCTAACACTAAGCCTAACCCTAACTATAACACTAAATGTAACCCTAACCCTCACCCTAACACTAACCCTAACCCGAACCCTAAACCTAACCCTCACCCTAAAAGTAACCCTTACCTAACCCTAACCCTAACCCTTACATTAACACTAAATTTAAACCTAACCCAAAACCTAACGCAAACCCTAACCCTAACCCTAAACCTAAACCTAATCCTAACCAGAACCCGAACCCGAACCCTAACAATAATCCTAACCCTAACCCTAACACTAACATTAAACCTAACCCTAACCCGAACCCTAAACCGAACCCTAACCCTAACCCTAAAACTAACCCTAACCAGAAGCCGAAAACTAACCCTAACCCTAACCCTAACCCTAACATTAACACTAACCCTAATCCTAACCCGAAACATAACCCAAACCCTAATCCTAACCCTAAACATAAACCTAATCCTAACCCGAACCCGGACCCTAACCCTAAAACTAACCCTAACACTAACATTAAAATTAACTCTAATCCTAACCCAAACCCTAACCATAGCCGTAACCCTAACCCTAACCCTCACCCTAAACCTAACACTAACCCGAACCCTAAAACGAACCCGAACACTAACCCTAACGCTAACCCTAACCAGAACCCGAAAACTAACCCTAACACTAACCCTAACCCTAACATTAACACTAACCCTAATCCTAACCCGAACCCTAATCCTAACCCAAACCCGAACACTAACCCTAACCCGAACATGAACCCTAACACTTACCCTAAACCTAACCCTATCCCGAACCCTAAACCTAACCCTATCCCTCACCCTAACCCTAACCCTAAACCTAATCAAAACTCTAAAACTAACCCTATAACTAACCCTAACCCAAACCCTAACCCGAACTCTAACCCAAACCTAACCCTAACCCTAACCCTAACCTTAACCCTAAACCTAACCTAACGCGAACCCGAAGACTAACCATAACAAGAACCCTAACTCTAAACCTACCCTAAACCTAACATTTACACTAACCCTAATCCTAACCCAAACCCTAACCCTAACCCTAACCCTAACCCCAATCCGAAAATGAACCATAACCCTAACCCTAACCCTAGTATTAACACTAACCCTAATCCTAACCCGAACACTAACCCTAAACCTAACAAGAACCCTAACCCTAACCCTACCCCTAACCTTAACATTAACACTAACCCTAATCCTAACCCGAACACTAACCCTTACCCTAACCCTAAACCTAACCCGAACCCGAAGCCTACCCCAAACCCTAACCCTTACCCTAACATTAACACTAAACCTAATCCTAACCCGAACCATAACCCTAACCATAACTCTAAACCTAAGCCGAACACTAACCCTAACCCGAACCGGAACCCTAACCCTACCCTAAACCCAATCCTAACTCGAACCCTAACCCTAAACCTAACCCTAACCCTAACCCTAAAAAAAACCCTAACCCTAAACCTAACCCTAACCCGAACCTGAACCCGAACACGAACCCTAACACTAACCCTAACATTAACACTAACCCTTACCCTAACCTTAAACCTAACCCTATCCCTAAACCTAACCCAAACCGGAACACGAACATTAACCCTAATCAGAACTGGAACCCTAACCCTAACCCTAACCCAAACCCTAACCGAACCCGAACCCTAAACCGAAAACTAACCCTAACCCGAACCATAACCCTAACCCAAACACTAACCCTAACCTGAAATCGAGCCCGAAACCTAACCCTAACCCTAACATTAACACTAACCGTAACCCTAACCCAAACACTAACCCTAACCCTAACACTAACCGAAACCATAAACCTAACTCTAACCCGAACCCGAACCCTAACGCTAACCCGAACATGAAACCTAACCCTACCGCAAACACTAACCCTAACGCGAACCCTAACGGTAAACCTAACCCTAACCCTAACCCTAACATTAACACTAACCCTAATCCTAACCCGAAACCTAACCCTAACCCTAACAAAAACCCAAAACCTAACCCGAACCGTAACCCTAACCCTATCTCTAATCCTATCCCTAATATTAACACTAACCCTAACCCTAATCCTAACCTAACCCTAACCCGAACACGAACCCCAAATCTAACCCTAAACCTAACACTAACCCTAACCCGAACCCGAAACATAACCCTAACCCTAACCCAAACCCTAACCCTACTAAGCCTAATCCTAACCCTAACCCGAACCTGAACCCTAACCCTAACCCTAACCCTAACATTAACACTAACCCTAATCCTAACCCGAACACTAACCCTTACCCTAACCCTAAACCTAACCCGAACCCGAAGCCTACCCCAAACCCTAACCCTTACCCTAACATTAACACTAAACCTAATCCTAACCCGAACCATAACCCTAACCATAACTCTAAACCTAAGCCGAACACTAACCCTAACCCGAACCGGAACCCTAACCCTACCCTAAACCTAATCCTAACTCGAACCCTAACCCTAAACCTAACCCTAACCCTAAAAAAAACCCTAACCCTAAACCTAACCCTAACCCGAACCTGAACCCGAACACGAACCCTAACACTAACCCTAACATTAACACTAACCCTTACCCTAACCTTAACCCTAACCCTATCCCTAAACCTAACCCAAACCGGAACACGAACATTAACCCTAATCAGAACTGGAACCCTAACCCTAACCCTAACCCAAACCCTAACCGAACCCGAACCCTAAACCGAAAACTAACCCTAACCCGAACCATAACCCTAACCCAAACACTAACCCTAACCTGAAATCGAGCCCGAAACCTAACCCTAACCCTAACATTAACACTAACCGTAACCCTAACTCAAACACTAACCCTAACCCTAACCCTAACCGAAACCATAAACCTAACTCTAACCCGAACCCGAACCCTAACGCTAACCCGAACATGAAACCTAACCCTACCGCAAACACTAACCCTAACGCGAACCCTAACGGTAAACCTAACCCTAACCCTAACCCTAACATTAACACTAACCCTAATCCTAACCCGAAACCTAACCCTAACCCTAACAAAAACCCAAAACCTAACCCGAACCGTAACCCTAACCCTATCTCTAATCCTATCCCTAATATTAACACTAACCCTAACCCTAATCCTAACCTAACCCTAACCCGAACACGAACCCCAAATCTAACCCTAAACCTAACACTAACCCTAACCCGAACCCGAAACATAACCCTAACCCTAACCCAAACCCTAACCCTACTAAGCCTAATCCTAACCCTAACCCGAACCTGAACCCTAACCCTAACCCTAACCCTAACATTAACACTAACCCTAATCCTAACCCGAACACTAACCCTTACCCTAACCCTAAACCTAACCCGAACCCGAAGCCTACCCCAAACCCTAACCCTTACCCTAACATTAACACTAAACCTAATCCTAACCCGAACCATAACCCTAACCATAACTCTAAACCTAAGCCGAACACTAACCCTAACCCGAACCGGAACCCTAACCCTACCCTAAACCTAATCCTAACTCGAACCCTAACCCTAAACCTAACCCTAACCCTAACCCTAAAAAAAACCCTAACCCTAACCTAACCCTAACCCGAACCTGAACCCGAACACGAACCCTAACACTAACCCTAACATTAACACTAACCCTTACCCTAACCTTAACCCTAACCCTATCCCTAAACCTAACCCAAACCGGAACACGAACATTAACCCTAATCAGAACTGGAACCCTAACCCTAACCCTAACCCAAACCCTAACCGAACCCGAACCCTAAACCGAAAACTAACCCTAACCCGAACCATAACCCTAACCCAAACACTAACCCTAACCTGAAATCGAGCCCGAAACCTAACCCTAACCCTAACATTAACACTAACCGTAACCCTAACCCAAACACTAACCCTAACCCTAACCCTAACCGAAACCATAAACCTAACTCTAACCCGAACCCGAACCCTAACGCTAACCCGAACATGAAACCTAACCCTACCGCAAACACTAACCCTAACGCGAACCCTAACGGTAAACCTAACCCTAACCCTAACCCTAACATTAACACTAACCCTAATCCTAACCCGAAACCTAACCCTAACCCTAACAAAAACCCAAAACCTAACCCGAACCGTAACCCTAACCCTATCTCTAATCCTATCCCTAATATTAACACTAACCCTAATCCTAATCCTAACCTAACCCTTACCCGAACACGAACCCCAAATCTAACCCTAAACCTAACACTAACCCTAACCCGAACCCGAAACATAACCCTAACCCTAACCCAAACCCTAACCCTACTAAGCCTAATCCTAACCCTAACCCGAACCCGAACCCTAACCCTAACCCTAACCCTAACATTAACACTAACACTAATCCTAACCTGAACCCTAACAATAACCCTAACGCTAACCCTAACCCTAACCCTTACCCTAAACCTAACCAGAACTCTAACCTTAACATAAACCCTAACCCTAACACGAAACCTAACATTAACACTAACCATTATCCTAACCCGAACCCTAACCCTAACCCTAACCATAACCCGAATCCGAAAACGAAACCTAACCCTAAACCTAACCATAATATTAACACTAACCCTAACACTAAACCTAACCCTATCCTGAACCATAACACTAACCCTAACCCGAACTCGAACCATCACCCTAAACACAACCCTAATCCTAAACCGATCCCGAACCCGAACCCTAACCCAAACCCTAACCCTAACCCTAACATTAACACTAAACCTAATCATAATCCAAACCGTAAGCCTAACCCTAAGCGTAACCCTAACCTGAAACCTAACCGTAACCCGAAAACGAACCCTAACTCTTACCCTAAACCTAATCCTAAACCGAACCCAAACCCTAACCCTAACCCTAACACTAAACCTAACCCTAACCCTAACACGAACCCGCACACGAACCCTAAACCTAACTCTAACATAAACACTAACCCTAACCCTAATGTAAACCCTAACACTCAACCTAACCCTAACCCAAACCCGAACCATAATCCTAACCCTAACCCTAACCCTAACCCTAAATCTAACCCTAACCCGAACCCGAACCCTAACCCTAACCGGACCCTAACCCTAACGCTAACCCTAACCCTAACTATAACACTAAACCTAACCCTAACCCTCACCCTAACACTAACCCTAAACCGAAACCTAACCCTAACCCTCACCCTAAAACTAACCCTTACCCTAACCCTAACCCTAACCCTAACATTAATACTAACCCTAATCCGAACCCGAAACATAACCCAAACCTCAATCCTAACCCTAAACATAAACCTAATCCTAACCCGAACCCGGACCCTAACCCTAACCCTAACCCTAACCCTAACATTAACACTAACTCTAATCCTAACCCAAACCCTAACCATAACCATAACCCTAATCCTAACCCTCACCCTAAACCTAACACTAACCCGAACCCTAAAACGAACTAGAACACTAACCCTAACCCTAACCCTAACCAGAACCCGAAAATTAACCCTAACACTAACCCTAACCCTAACATTAACACTAACCCTAATCCTAACCCGAACCCTATCCCTAACCCGAACCCGAACACTAACCCTAACCCGAACGTGAACCCTAACACTTACCCTAACCCTAACCCTATCCCGAACCCTAAACCTAAACCTAACCCTTACCCTCACCCTAACCCTAACCCTAACCCTAATCAAAACCCTAAAACTAACCCTATACCTTACCTTAACCCAAACCCTAACCCGAACCCTAACCCAAACATAACCCTAAACCTAACCCTAACCCTAACCCTAACCTTAACCCTAAACCTAACCTAACGCGAACCCGAAGACTAACCATAACAAGAACCCTAACTCTAAACCTACCCTAAACCTAATATTTACACTAACCCTAATCTTAACCCGAACCCTAACCCTAACCCTAACCCTAACCCGAATCCGAAATGAACCATAAGCCTAACCCTAACCCTAGTATTAACACTCACCCTAACCCTAAACCTAACCCTTACACTAACCCTAACCATAACCCGAACCCGAACCCTACCCCAAACCCTAACCCTTACCCTAACATTAAAACTAAACCTAATCCTACCCCGAACCATAACCCTAACCCTAACTCTAACCCTAACCCGAACCCTAACCCTAACCCAAACTGGAACCCTAACCCTTACCCTAAACCTAATCCTGTCCCGAAACCAAGCCCTAACCCTAACCCTAAACCTAACTTTAAACCAAACACTAATCCTAAACCTAACCCTATCCCGAACCCGAACCCTAACCCTAATCTGAACCGGAACCCTAACCCTAACCCTAACCCTAACACTAACCGAACCCGAACCCTAAACCGAAAACTAACCCTAACCCGAACACTCACCCTATCCCGAACACTCACCCTAACCCTAACACTAACGCTAACCCGAATCCGAAACCTAACCCTAACCCTAACCCTAACATTAACACTAACACTAATCCTAACCCAATCCTAACAATAACCCTAACGCTAACCCTAAACCTAACACTTACCCTAACCCTAACCCAAACCAGAACTCTAACCTTAACTTAAACCCTAACCCTAACCCGAAACCTAACATTAACACTAACCATAATCCTAACCAGAACCTTAACCCTAACCCTAATATTAACCCTAACCCTAACACTAAACCTAACCCTATTCCTAACCCTAACCCTAAACCTAACCCTAACCCGAACCACAACACTAACCCTAACCTGAACTCGAACCATCACCCTAAACACAACCATAATCCTAACCGATCCAACAACCGAACCCTAACCCTAACCCTAACCCTAACCCTAACCATAACCCTAACCCTGAACACGAACGCTAACCCTAACCCTAACCCTAACCCTAACCCTAAACCTAACCCTAACCCTAACCCTAACCCTTACCCGAACCCTGACCCGAACCAGAACTCTAACCTTAACATAAACCCTAACCCTAACCCGAAACCTAACATTAACACTAACCTTAATCCTAACCCGAACCCTAACCCTAACCCTAACCATTACCCGAATCCGAAAACGAACCCTAACCCTAACCCTAACCCTAATATTAACACTAACCCTAACTTTAAACCTAACCCTATTCCTAACCCTAACCCTAAACCTAACCCTATCCCGAACCATAACACTAACCCTAACCCGAACTCAAACCATCACCCTAAACACAACCATAATCCTAAACCGATACCGAACCCGAACCCTAACCCAAACCCTAACCCTAACCCTAACATTAACACTAACCCTAATCCTAACCCAAACCCTAAACCTAATCCTAACCGGAACCCGAACTCTAACCCTAACACGAATCCTAACCCTAACCCGAAACCGAACACGAACCCTAAATCTAACCATAACCCGAACACGAACCCTAACTCTAACCCTAACCTTAACACTAACACTCAACCTAACCCGAACCCAAACCCTAACCCTAAACCTAACATTAATACTAACCCTAATCCTAACCCCCACCTTAACCCTAACCATAACCTTAACCCTAACCCTAAACCTAAATCTAACCCTAACCTGAACCCGACCCCTAACCCTAACCCAAACTCTTACCCTAACCCTAACCCTAACACTAACCCTAACCCGAACCCGAAACCTAACCCTAACCCGAACCCTAAGCCTAACCCGAACATGATCCCTAACTCTAACCCTAACACTCAACCTAACCCGAAACTAAACCATAACCCTAACCCTAACACTAAACCTAACACATTAACACAAACACTAATCCTAACCCGCAACCTAACCCTAAACATAACCCTAACCCTAACCCTAACCCTAAATCTAACACTAACCCGAACCCGACCCCTAACTCTAACCCAAACTCTTAACCTAACCCTAACCCTAACACTAACCCTAACCCGAACCTGAAAACTAACCCTAACCCAAACCCGAAACCTAACCCAAAACTGAACACGAACCCTAACCCTAACACTAACCATAACCCTAAGCCAAAACTTAACACTAACCAAAAACCTAACCCTAACCCTAAACCTAACCCTAACCAGAAAACGAACTCTAACCCTAACCCTAACCCGAAACCTAACCCGAACCCAAACCCTTACCCTAACCCTAACCCTAATATTAACACTAACCCTAATCCTAACCCAAACTCTAATCCTTACCCGAACCCTAACCCGAACCCTAACCCTAAGCATCACCCTGACACTAACCATAACCCTAACCCAAACCCGAATATTAACCCTAACCCTAACTCAAACCCGAACCCTAACCCTAACCAGAACCCTAACCCTAACCCTAACCCTAAAACAAACCCTAACCCTAACGTTAATTCTAACCCTAATTATAACACTAACCCTAACCCTAACCCGAAACCTAACCCTAACCCTCACCCTAACACTAACCGTAACTGGAACCCTAACCCTAACCCTCACCCTAACACTAACCCTAATCCTAACCCGAAACCTAACCCAAAACCTAAACCTAACCCTAACCCTAAACCTAATCCTAACCCGAACCCGAACACTTACCCTAACCCTAACCATAACCCTAACACTAAAAATAACCCTAATCCTAACAAGAACCCTAAACCTAACCCTAACCCTAAACCAAGCCCTAAACCTAACCCGAACCCTAAACCTAACCCTAAACCTAACACTAAATCTAACCCTAACCCTAACCTGAACCCGAACCATAACCCTAAACCTAACCCTAAACCTAACCATAAAACGAACCCAAACCCTGAATTTAACCCGAACCGAAACATGAACCCGAAAACTAACCCGAACCCTAAACCTAACCCTCACCCGAACCCTAACCTTATTCATAACCATAACCAAAACGCAAACCCTAACCCGAACCCTGACCTGAAGCCTTATCGTATCCCTAACCCTAACCTAAACCTAACCCTAATATTAACACTAAACCTAACCCTAACCCAAAACCTAACCCTAACCCTCACCCTAACACTATCCGTAACCGGAACCCTAACCCTAACCCTCACCCTAACACTAACCATAATCCTAACCCGAAACCTAACCCAAAACCTAAACCTAACCCTAACCCTAAACCTAATCCTAACCTGAACCTGAACCCTTACCCTAACCCTAACCCTAACACTAACCCTAACAAGAACCCTAAACCGAACCCAAACCCTAACCCTAATCCGAACCCTAAATAGAACCCTAAACCGAACCCAAACCCTAACCCTAACCCTAACCCTATACCAAACCAGAACCGAACACGAAACCTAACCGTAACCCTAACCCTAACCCTAATATTAACACTAACCCTAATCCTAACCCGAACCCTAACCCTAAACCAAACCCGAACACAAATCCTAACCCGAACCCGATCCCTAACCCTTACCCTAACCCTAACCCTAACCCGAACCCTAACCCTAACACTAACCCTAACCCTAATGTTAACACTAACACTAATCCTAACCCGAACCCTAACCCTTACCATAACCATAACCCTAACACTAACCCTAAACCTAACCCTAACCCTAACCTGAACCCGACCCTAACCCTAACCGGAACCAGAACATTAACACTAACCCTAACTCTAACCCGAAAACCAACCTGAACCCTAAACCTTACCCTAACCCGAACACGAACCCTAACTCTACACCTAACCCTAACACTAAATCCTCAACCTAACTTGGACCCGAACCATAACCCTAACCCTAAACCTAAACCTAACATTAACACTAACCCTAACCTTAATCCTAACCCGAACCCTAACCCTAACCATAACCCTAACCCTAACACTAAACCTAACCCTAAACATAAACCTAATCTGAACCCGAACCCTAACCCTAACCCGAACCCTTACCATAACCCAAACCCTAATCCTAACCCTAACCCGAACCCGAACCCTTACCCTAACCAGACCCGAACCCTAAACCTAAACTCAACACGAACCCTAACCCTAACACGAACCCTCAGCCGAAATTTACCCTAACCGAAACCCTAACCCAACCCTAACACTAAAACTAACCCTAACCTGAAGCCTAAGCCTAAGCCTAACCCTAACCCTAACCCGAACACGAACCCTAACCCTAAAACTAACCCTAACACTACCCTGAACCTGTACCATAACCCTAACCCTAACCCTAACCTTAACTCTAACCCTAACCCTAACCCTAACCCAAACCCGAACCTTTACACTAAACATAACCCTAAACCTAAACCTAAACCTTAACCTAACCCCAACCCGAACCCTAAACCTAACCCTAAACCTAACCCTAACCCTAACCCCTAACCTAACCCTAAACCGAACCCGAACACAACAATAACCCGAACCTGAACCCTAACGCTTACCCTAACCCTAACCCTAAACCTAACCCTATCCTGAACCCTAACACGAACCCAAACCCTAACCCTAACACTAACCATAACCCAAACCCGAACCCGAACCCGAACCTTAACCCTAAACCTAACCCTAACCCTAACATTAACACTAACCCTAATCCTAACACGAACCCTAAACCTAACCCTAATCCGAAACCAAACCTGAAACTTAACCCTAACCCGAACTCTAACCCTAAACCGAACACGAACCCTAACCTTAAACCTAAACCTAACCTGACCCCTAACCCTAACTCTAACTCAAACGCGAACCCTAATAATAACCCTAACCCTAACCGAACCCGAACCCGAACCCTAACCCTACCGCTAACCCTAAACCTCAACCGAAAAAAACCCTAACCCTATCCCTAACCCTAACCAGAACCCGAACCCTTACCGTAACCTTAACCCTAAACCTAACCGTAAACCGAACCCGAAACCTAACCCTAACAAGAAACATAACCCTAAACGGAAAAATGACACTAACCCTATCCCTAACCTTAACCCCAACCCGAACCCTTACCCTAACCCTAACACTAAACCTAACAGTAAACCGAACCCAAAACCTAACCCGAACCCGAACCCTAACCCTAACCATAAACATAACCATACCCTAACCATAACCCGAACCCGAACACTTACCCTAACCCTAACCAGAACCGAACCCTTACCGTAACCTTAACCCTAAACCTAACCGTAAACCGAACCCGAAACCTAACCCTAACAAGAAACATAACCCTAAACGGAAAAATGACACTAACCCTATCCCTAACC
>NW_027553907.1:0-26853 GCF_045843805.1 Urocitellus parryii
AACACGGTTTCTGCTAGCGCTTTGAAACTTGGCATTATAATGTAGTTCCAAGTTCTATGGTTATGGTTTGTGTCCTATGGAAATAGCCCCAAGTGGAGACTGACGAGATTCACTTTCATTGAAAGGGGTTGCCAAGCTTCCAAAAAACTACGAGTTTCCTGAAATCTCAGCAAACATTTTTTGACCCAATCGTGATGATACTTGCAAGTAATGATCAGTACACCATTCCCAGTTGGATCACCAAGTTTCGTTCTTCTAGGTTAAACCGTTCCTTTGCAGTAACCGTTTTCATATTTAGGATTCACTCTGTTTTCTCCTATATGGATACATGTAGTTGGAACTCTAAATCAAACACGGTTTGTGCTAGCTCTTTGAAACTTGGCACAATAATGTAGTTCCAAGTTCTATGGCTATGGTTTGTGTCCTATGGAAGTAGCCCCAAGCAGAGACTGACGACAATCACTTTCATTGAAAGGGGTTGCCAAGCTTCCAAAAAACTACGAGTTTCCTGAAATCTCAACAAATATTTTTTCACCGAATCTTGATGATACTTGCAGGTAATGATTAGTACACCAGTCCCACTTGGCTGACCAAGTTTCATTCTTCAAGGTTAAACCGTTCCTTTGCAGTAACCGTTTTCATGTTTAGGTTTCACTCTGTTTTCTCCTATATGGATACATGCAGTTGGAACTCTAAATCAAACACGGTTTGTGCTAGCTCTTTGAAACTTGGCACAACAATGTACTTCCAAAGTCTATGGCTATGGTTTGTTTCCTATCGAAGTAGCCCCAAGCAGAGACTGACGAGAATCACTTTCATTGAAAGGGGTTGCCAAGCTTCCAAAAAACTACGAGTTTCCTGAAATCTCAGCAAACATTTTTTCACCCAATCTTGATGATACTTCCATTTAATGATCAGTACACCAATCCGACTAGGCTCACAAAATTTCGTTCTTCTAGGCTAACCTGTTCCTTTGCATTACCCGTTTTCATGTTTAGGTTTCACTCTGTTTTCTCCTATATGGATACATGTAGTTGGTACTCTAAATCAAACACGGTTTGTGCTAGCTCTTTGAAACTTGGCACAATAATGTAGTTCCAAGTTCTATGGCTATTTTTTGTGTCCTATGGAAGTAGCCCCAAGCAGAGACTGACGAGAATCACTTTCATTGAAAGGGGTTGCCAAGCTTCCAAAAAACTACGAGTTTCCTGAAATCTCAGCAAACAATTTTTCACCCAATCTAGATGATACTTGCAGGTAATGATGAGTACACCAGTCCCACTTGGCTGACCAAATTTCGTTCTTCTAGGTTAAACCGTTCCTTTGCAGTAACCGTTTTCATGTTTAGGTTTCACTCTGTTTTCTCCTATATGGATACATGTAGTTGGAACTCTAAATCAAACACGGTTTGTGCTAGCTCTTTGAAACTTGGCACAATAATGTAATTCCAAGTTCTATGGCTATGGTTTGTGTCCTATGGAAGTAGCCCCAAGCAGAGACTGACGAGAATCACTTTCATTGAAAGGGGTTGCCAAGCTTCCAAAAAACTACGAGTTTCCTGAAATCTCAGCAAACATTTTTTCACCCAATCTTGATGATACTTGCAGGTAATGATCAGTACACCAGTCCCACTTGGCTGACCAAGTTTCGTTCTTCTAGGTTAAACCGTTCCTTTGCAGTAACCGTTTTCATGTTTAGGTTTCACACTGTTTTCTCCTATATGGATACATGCATTTGGAACTCTAAATCAAACACGGTTTGTGCTAGCTCTTTGAAACTTGACATTATAATGTAATTCCAAGTTCTATGGTTATGGTTTGTGTCCTATGGAAGTAGCCCCAAGCAGAGACTGACGAGAATCACTTTCATTGAAAGGGGTTGCCAAGCTTCCAAAAAACTACGAGTTTCCTGAAATCTCAGCAAATATTTTTTTTTTCCCAATCTTGATGATACTTGCAGGTAATGATCAGTACACCAGTCCCAGTTGGTTGACCAAGTTTCGTTCTTCTAGGTTAAACCTTTCCTTTGCAGTACCGTTTTCATATTTAGGATTCACTCTGTTTTCTCCTATATGGATACATGTAGTTGGAACTCTAAATCAAACACGGTTTGTGCTAGCTCTTTGAAACTTGGCACAATAATGTAGTTCCAAGTTCTATGGCTATGGTTTGTGTCCTATGGAAGTAGCCCCAAGCAGAGACTGACGAGAATCACTTTCATTGAAAGGGGTTGCCAAGCTTCCAAAAAACTACGAGTTTCCTGAAATCTCAGCAAACATTTTTTCACCCAATCTTGATGATACTTGCAGGTATTGATCAGTACAGCAGTCCCACATGGCTCTCCAAATTTCGTTCTTCTAGGTTAAACCGTTCCTTTGCAGTAACCGTTTTCATGTTTAGGTTTCACTCTGTTTTCTCCTATATGGATACATGTAGTTGGAACTCTAAATCAAACACGGTTTGTGCTAGCTCTTTGAAACTTGGCACAATAATGTAGTTCCAAGGTCTATGGCTATGGTTTGTTTCCTATGGAAGTAGCCCCAAGCAGAGACTGACGAGAATCACTTTCATTGAAAGGGGTTGCCAAGCTTCCAAAAAACTACGAGTTTCCTGAAATCTCAGCAAACATTTTTTCACCCAATCTTGATGATACTTCCATTTAATGATCAGTACACCAATCCGACTAGGCTCACCAAATTTCGTTCTTCTAGGCTAAACCGTTCCTTTGCAGTACCCGTTTTCATGGTTATGTTTCACTCTGTTTTCTCCTATATGGGTACATGTATTTGGTACTCTAAATCAAACACAGTTTGTGCTAGCGCTTTGAAACTTGGCATTATCATGTAGTTCCAAGTTCTATGGTTATGGTTTGTGTCCTATGGAAGTAGCCCCAAGCAGAGACTGACGAGAATCACTTTCATTGAAAGGGGTTGCCAAGCTTCCAAAAAACTACGAGTTTCCTGAAATCTCAGCAAATATTTTTTTCACCCAATCTTGATGATACTTGCAGGTAATGATCAGAACACCAGTCCCACTTGGCTGACCAAGTTTCGTTCTTCTAGGTTAAACCGTTCCTTTGCAGTAACCGTTTTCATGTTTAGGTTTCACTCTGTTTTCTCCTATATGGATACATGTATTTGGACTCTAAATCAAACACGGTTTGTGCTAGCTCTTTGAAACTTGGCACAATAATGTAGTTCCAAGTTCTATGGCTATGGTTTGTGTCCTATGGATGTAGCCCCAAGCAGAGACTGACGAGAATCACTTTCATTGAAAGGGGTTGCCAAGCTTCCAAAAAACTACGAGTTTCCTGAATTCTCATCAAACATTTTTTCACCCAATCTGGTGATACTTGCAGGTAATGATCAGTACAGCAGTCCCACTTGGCTCACCAAATTTCATTCTTCTAGGTTAAACCGTTCCTTTGCAGTAACCGTTTTCATGTTTAGGATTCACTCTGTTTTATCCTATATGCATACTTGTATTTGGAACTCTAAATCAAACACGGTTTGTGCTAGCTCTTTGAAACTTGGCACAATAATGTAGTTCCAATTTCTATGTCTATGGTTTGTGTCCTATGGAAGTAGCCCCAAACAGAGACTGATGAGAATCACTTTCATTGAAAGGGGTTGCCAAGCTTCCAAAAAACTACGAGTTTCCGGAAATCTCAGCAAACATTTTTTCACCCAATCTTGATGATACTTCCATTTAATGATGAGTACACCAATACCACTAGGCTCACCAAATTTCGTTCTTCTAGGTTAAACCATTCCTTTGCAGTAACCGTTTTCAGGTTTAGGTTTCACTCTCTTTTCTCCTATATGGATACATGTAGTTGGAACTCTAAATCAAACACGGTTTGTGCTAGCTCTTAGAAACATGGCACAATAATGTAGTTCCAAGTTCTATGGTTATGGTTTGTGTCCTATGGAAGTAGCCCCAAGCAGAGACTGACGAGAATCACTTTCATTGAAAGGGGTTGCCAAGCTTCGAACAATCTGCGAGTTTCCTGAAATCTCAGCAAACATTTTTTCACCCAATCTTGATGATACTTGCAAGTAATGATCAGTACACCAGTCCCAGTTGGATCACCAAGTTTCGTTCTTCTAGGTTAAACCGTTCCTTTGCAGTAACCGTTTTCATATTTAGGTTTCACTCTGTTTTCTCCTATATGGATACATGTAGTTGGAACTCTAAATCAAAAACGGTTTGTGCTAGCTGTTTGAAACTTGGCATTATAATGTAGTTCCAAGTTCTATGGTTATGGTTTGTGTCCTATGGAAGTAGCCCCAAGCAGAGACTGACGAGAATCACTTTCATTGAAAGGGGTTGCCAAGCTTCCAAAAATCTGCGAGTTTCCTGAAATCTCAGCAAACATTTTTTCACCCAATCTTGATGATACTTGCAAGTAATGATCAGTACACCAGTCCCAGTTGGATCACCAAGTTTCGTTCTTCTAGGTTAAACCGTTCCTTTGCAGTAACCGTTTTCATATTTAGGATTCACTCTGTTTTCTCCTATATGGATACATGTAGTTGGAACTCTAAATCACACACGGTTTGTGCTAGCTCTTTGAAACTTGGCACAATAATGTAGTTCCAAGTTCTATTGCTATGGTTTGTGTCCTATGGAAGTAGCCCCAAGCAGAGACTGACGAGAATCACTTTCATTGAAAGGGGTTGCCAAGCTTCCAAAAAACTATGAGTTTCCTGAAATCTCAGCAAATATTTTTTCACCCAATCTTGATGATACTTGCAGGTAATGATCAGTACACCAGTCCCACTTGGCTGACCAAGTTTCGATCTTCTAGGTTAAACCGTTCCTTTGCAGTAACCGTTTTCATGTTTAGGTTTCACTCTGTTTTCTCCTATATGGGTACATGCAGTTGGAACTCTAAATCAAACACGGTTTGTGCTAGCTCTTTGAAACTTGGTATTATAATGTAGTTCCAAGTTCTATGGCTATGGTTTGTGTCCTATGGAAGTAGCCCCAAGCAGGGACTGACGAGAATCACTTTCATTGAAAGGCTTGCCAAGCTTCCAAAAAACTACGAGTTTCCTGAAATCTCAGCAAACATTTTTTCACCCAATCTTGATGATACTTGCAGGTAATGATCAGTACACCAGTCGCATTTGGCTGACCAAGGTTCGTTCTTCTAGGTTAAACCGTTCCTTTGCAGTAACCGTTTTCATGTTTAGGTTTCACTCTGTTTTCTCCTATATGGATACATGTAGTTGGAACTCTAAATCAAACACGGTTTGTGCTAGCTCTTTGAAACTTGGCATTATAATGTAGTTCCAAGTTCTATGGCTATGGTTTGTGTGCTATGGAAGTAGCCCCACGCAGAGACTGACGAGAATCACTTTCATTGAAAGGGGTTGCCAAGCATCCAAAAAACTACGAGTTTCCTGAAATCTCAGCAAACATTTTTTCATCCAATCTTGATGATACTTCCATTTAATGATCAGTACACCAATCCGACTAGGCTCAACAAATTCGGTTCTTCTAGGCTACACCATTCCTTTGCAGTACCCGTTTTCATGTTTAGGTTTCACTCTGTTTTCTCCTATATAGATACATGTATTTGGTACTCTAAATCAAACACGGTTTCTGCTAGCGCTTTGAAACTTGGCATTATAATGTAGTTCCGAGTTCTATGGTTATGGTTTGTGTCCTATGGAAATAGCCCCAAGTGGAGACTGACAAGAATCACTTTCATTGAAAGGGGTTGCCAAGCTTCCAAAAAACTACGAGTTTCCTGAAATCTCAGCAAACATTTTTTGACCCAATCGTGATGATACTTGCAAGTAATGATCAGTACACCATTCCCAGTTGGATCACCAAGTTTCGTTCTTCTAGGTTAAACCGTTCCTTTGCAGTAACCGTTTTCATATTTAGGATTCACTCTGTTTTCTCCTATATGGATACATGTAGTTGGAACTCTAAATCAAACACGGTTTGTGCTAGCACTTTGAAACTTGGCACAATAATGTAGTTCCAAGTTCTATGGCTATGGTTTGTGTCCTATGGAAGTAGCCCCAAGCAGAGACTGACGACAATCACTTTCATTGAAAGGGGTTGCCAAGCTTCCAAAAAACTACGAGTTTCCTGAAATCTCAACAAATATTTTTTCACCGAATCTTGATGATACTTGCAGGTAATGATTAGTACACCAGTCCCACTTGGCTGACCAAGTTTCGTTCTTCAAGGTTAAACCGTTCCTTTGCAGTAACCGTTTTCATGTTTAGGTTTCACTCTGTTTTCTCCTATATGGATACATGCAGTTGGAACTCTAAATCAAACACGGTTTGTGCTAGCTCTTTGAAACTTGGCACAACAATGTACTTCCAAAGTCTATGGCTATGGTTTGTTTCCTATCGAAGTAGCCCCAAGCAGAGACTGACGAGAATCACTTTCATTGAAAGGGGTTGCCAAGCTTCCAAAAAACTACGAGTTTCCTGAAATCTCAGCAAACATTTTTTCACCCAATCTTGATGATACTTCCATTTAATGATCAGTACACCAATCCGACTAGGCTCACAAAATTTCGTTCTTCTAGGCTAACCCGTTCCTTTGCATTACCCGTTTTCATGTTTAGGTTTCACTCTGTTTTCTCCTATATGGATACATGTAGTTGGAACTCTAAATCAAACACGGTTTGTGCTAGCTCTTTGAAACTTGGCACAATAATGTAGTTCCAAGTTCTATGGCTATGGTTTGTGTCCTATGGAAGTAGCCCCAAGCAGAGACTGACGAGAATCACTTGCATTGAAAGGGGTTGCCAAGCTTCCAAAAAACTACGAGTTTCCTGAAATCTCAGCAAACATTTTTTCACCCAATCTTGATGATACTTGCAGGTAATGATCAGTACACCAGTCCCACTTGGCTGACCAAGTTTCGTTCTTCTAGGTTAAACCGTTCCTTTGCAGTAACCGTTTTCATGTTTAGGTTTCACACTGTTTTCTCCTATATGGATACATGAAGTTGGAACTCTAAATCAAACACGGTTTGTGCTAGCTCTTTGAAACTTGGCACAATAATGTACTTCCAAGGTCTATGGCTATGTTTTGTTTCCTATGGAAGTAGCCCCAAGCAGAGACTGATGAGAATCACTTTCATTGAAAGGGTTGCCAAGCTTCCAAAAAACTACGAGTTTCCTGAAATCTCAGCAAACATTTTTTCACCCAATCTTGATGATACTTCCATTCAATGATCAGTACACCAATCCGACTAGGCTCACAAAATTTCGTTCTTCTAGGCTAAACCGTTCCTTTGCAGTACCCGTTTTCATGTTTAGGTTTCACTCTGTTTTCTCCTATATGGATACATGTAGTTGGTACTCTAAATCAAACCCGGTTTGTGCTAGCTCTTTGAAACTTGACATTATAATGTAATTCCAAGTTCTATGGTTATGGTTTGTGTCCTATGGAAGTAGCCCCAAGCAGAGACTGACGAGAATCACTTTCATTGAAAGGGGTTGCCAAGCTTCCAAAAAACTACGTGTTTCCTGAAATCTCAGCAAATATTTTTTTTTCCCAATCTTGATGATACTTGCAGGTAATGATCAGTACACCAGTCCCAGTTGGTGGACCAATTTTCGTTCTTCTAGGTTAAACCGTTCCTTTGCAGTAACCGTTTTCATATTTAGGATTCACTCTGTTTTCTCCTATATGGATACATGTAGTTGGAACTCTAAATCAAACACGGTTTGTGCTAGCTCTTTGAAACTTGGCACAATAATGTAGTTCCAAGTTCTATGGCTATGGTTTGTGTCCTATGGAAGTAGCCCCAAGCAGAGACTGACGAGAATCACTTTCATTGAAAGGGGTTGCCAAGCTTCCAAAAAACTACGAGTTTCCTGAAATCTCAGGAAACATTTTTCACCCAGTCTTGATGTTCCTTCAGGTAATCATCAGTACACCAGTCCCACTTGGCTCACCAAATTTCGTTCTTCTAGGTTAAACCGTTCCTTTGCAGTAACCCTTTTCATGTTTAGGATTCACTCTATTTTCTCCTATATGGATACATGAAGTTGGAACTCTAAATCAAACACGGTTTGTGCTAGCTCTTTGAAACTTGGCACAATAATGTAGTTCCAAGTTCTATGGCTATGGTTTGTTTCCTATGGAAGTAGCCCCAAGCAGAGACTGACGAGAATCACTTTCATTGAAAGGGGTTGCCTAGCTTCCAAAATCTGCGAGTTTCCTAAAATCTCAGCAAACATTTTTTCACCCAATCTTGATGATACTTACAGGTAATGATCAGTACACCAGTCCCACTTGGCTCACCAAATTTCGTTCTTCTAGGTTAAACCGTTCCTTTGCAGTAACCGTTTTCATGTTTAGGTTTCACTCTGTTTTCTCCTATATGGATACATGTAGTTGGAACTCTAAATCAAACACGGTTTTTGCTAGCTCTTTGAAACTTGGCACAATAATGTAGTTCCAAGTTCTATGGCTATGGTTTGTGTCCTATGGAAGTAGCCCCAAGCAGAGACTGACGAGAATCACTTTCATTGAAACGGGTTGCCAAGCTTCCAAAAAACTACGAGTTTCCTGAATTCTCATCAAACATTTTTTCACCCAATCTTGATGATACTTGCAGGTAATGATCAGTACACCAGTCCCACTTGGCTCACCAAATTTCGTTCTTCTAGGTTAAACTGTTCGTTTGCAGTAACCATTTTCATGTTTAGGTTTCACTCTGTTAACTCCTATATGGATACATGTATTTGGAACTCTATATCAAACACGGTTTGTGCTAGGCTCTTTGAAACTTGGCACAATAATGTAGTTCCAAGTTCTATGGCTATGGTTTGTGTCCTATGGAAGTAGCCCCAAGCAGAGACTGACGAGAATCTCTTTCATTGAAAGGGTTTGCCAAGCTTCCAAAAAACTACGAGTTTCCTGAAATCTCAGCAAACATTTTTTCACCCAGTCTTGATGTTCCTTCAGTTAATCATCAGTACACCAGTCCCACTTGGAGGACCAAATTTCGTTCTTCCAGGTTAAACCCTTCAATTGCAGTAACCGTTTTCATGTTTAGGATTCACTCTGTTTTCTCCTATATAGATACATGTAGTTGGAACTCTAAATCAAACACGGTTTGTGCTAGCTCTTTGAAACTTGGCACAATAATGTAGTTCCAAGTTCTATGGCTGTGGTTTGTGTCCTATGGAAGTAGCCCCAAGCAGAGACTGACGAGAATAACTTTCATTGAAAGGGGTTGCCAAGCTTCCAAAAAACTACGAGTTTCCTGAAATCTCAGCAAATATTTTTTTGCCCAATCTTGATGATACTTGCAGGTAATGATCAGTACACCAGTCCCACTTGGCTCACCAAATTTCTTTCTTCTAGGTTAAACTGTTCCTTTGCAGTAACTGTTTTCATGTTTAGGTTTCACTCTGTTTTCTCCTATATGGATACATGTATTTGGAACTCTAAATCAAACACGGTTTGTGCTAGCTCTTTGAAACTTGGCACAATAATGTAGTTCCAAGTTCTATGGCTATGGTTTGTGTCCTAGGAAGTAGCCCCAAGCAGAGACTGACGAGAATCACTTGCATTGAAAGGGGTTGCCAAGCTTCCAAAAAACTACGAGTTTCCTGAAATCTCAGCAAACATTTTTTCACCCAATCTTGATGATACTTGCAGGTCATGATCAGTACACCAGTCCCACTTGGCTCACCAAATTTCGTTCTTCTAGGTTAAACCGTTCCTTTGCAGTAACCGTTTTCATGTTTAGGTTTCACTCTGTTTTCTCCTATATGGATACATGTAGTTGGAACTCTAAATCAAACACGGTTTGTGCTAGCTCTTTGAAACTTGGCATTATAATGTAGTTCCAAGTTCTATGGTTATGGTTTGTGTCCTATGGAAGTAGCCCCAAGCAGAGACTGACGAGAATCACTTTCATTGAAAGGGGTTGCCAAGCTTCCAAAAATCTGCGAGTTTCCTGAAATCTCAGCAAACATTTTTTCACCCAATCTTGATGATACATGCAGGTAATGATCAGTACACCAGTCCCACTTGGCTCACCAAGTTTCGTTCTTCTAGGTTAAACCGTTCCTTTGCAGTAACCGTTTTCATATTTAGGATTCACTCTATTTTCTCCTATATGGATACATGTAGTTGGAACTCTAAATCAAACACGGTTTGTGCTAGCTCTTTGAAACTTGGCACAATAATGTAGTTCCAAGTTCTATGGCTGTGGTTTGTGTCCTATGGAAGTAGCCCCAAGCAGAGACTGACGAGAATCACTTTCATTGAAAGGGGTTGCCAAGCTTCCAAAAAACTATGAGTTTCCGAAAATCTCAGCAAACATTTTTTCACCCAATCTTGATGATACTTCCATTTAATGATCAGTACACCAATCCCACTAGGCTCACCGAATTTCGTTCTTCTAGGTTAAACCGTTCCTTTGCAGTAACAGTTTTCATGTTTAGGTTTCACTCTGTTTTCTCCTATATGGATACATGTAGTTGGAACTCTAAATCAAACACGGTTTGTGCTAGCTCTTTGAAACTTGGCACAATCATGTAGTTCCAAGTTCTATGGCTATGGTTTGTGTCCTATGGAAGTAGCCCCAAGCAGAGACTGACGAGAATCACTTTCCTTGAAAGGGGTTGCCAAGCTTCCAAAAACCTACGAGTTTTCGGAAATCTGAGCAAACATTTTTTCACCCAATCTTGATGATACTTGCAGGTCATGATCAGTACACCAGTCCCACTTGGCTCACCAAATTTCGTTCTTCTAGGTTAAACCGTTCCTTTGCAGTAACCGTTTTCTTGTTTAGGTTTCACTCTGTTTTCTCCTATATGGATACATGTAGTTGGAACTCTAAATCAAACACGGTTTGTGCTAGCTCTTTGAAACTTGGCAAAATAATGTAGTTCCAAGTTCTATGGCTATGGTTTGTGTCCTATGGAAGTAGCCCCAAGCAGAGACTGACGAGAATCACTTTCATTGAAAGGGTTGCCAAGCTTCCAAAAAACTATGAGTTTCCGGAAATCTCAGCAAACATTTTTTCACCCAATCTTGATGATACTTCCATTTAATGATCAGTACACCAATCCCACTAGGCTCACCGAATTTCGTTCTTCTAGGTTAAACCGTTCCTTTGCAGTAACCGTTTTCATGTTTAGGTTTTACTCTGTTTTCTCCTATATGGATACATGTAGTTGGAACTCTAAATCAAACACGGTTTGTTGAGAGCCACAGCCAAAGGGGCCCCAGCAAACTTCCAGCTGCCAGCAAACTTCCAGCTGCCGGCTGATGATTGGCTCACAGTGGCCCCAGCAACATCTAGCTGATTGGCTCCTCTGCGGTGATGTTCATTGGGCTGTTTCCCTCCCCTTCAAGCTGCCAGCTGATGATTGGCTCACAGTGGCCCCAGCAACATCTAGCTGATTGGCTCCTCTGCAGTCATGTTCATTGGGCTGTTTCCCTGCCCTTCAGACTACGGAACTGCTCATTGGGGGACTTCTTTGGCTCCGCCCATGCGACCTAGCCAATCGGCCTCAAGAGCAGGAGGATTGGGGGAGGTGGTGGTTGGTGTGTGGGAGAGGCTTGTGGAAGCCGGTGGTGGCAGTTGGGCTCTGAGGGTTTTTCCTGAGGAGCTGTTTTGTTTGGCGTTTGTAGTTTTAAAAATAAAGTTTGTTTCTTTTGACAAGTGGCTCCTGAATTGTGCCCAGTCAGACTGCGGCATTTGGTGGCTCGCACGGGGAGCGACTGAGGGTAAGTAAACTGCTCGCCCCTGAGGGCAGGGCGAGAGGATGGGTAGCCATTCTAAGTTTACTCTTTTGTTTTGCTTCATTTTTGTTTTAAGTTGCCTATCCCTGGAGATGAGTGAGACGGAAGAAAAACCGCTCACATTTGAGGAAAAACTATTTGCGTCTGAGGAACAGATAGGGAGAAAGGACGTATGCACATGTCAGGAGGATAGAAAGGCTATAATGAAATTTTGTTGTTCCATTTTTATTGGATTCTGTCTCGGTTTGGTTTGGTGTTATCTTGCTGGGTTGTATTATAGTAGAAATACGGGATCAGCAATTAGTAAAAAACAAACCGAAAGAGTGTTAAGTAAATTGTTAGACGAAGGAGGCATCTCAGTAAAATCAAGAATACTCAGGGCATACGTTGATACAATACAAAAATATAGCCCATGGCTTTTTAAGGAGGAGTTGTTAGATATATCACAATGGAACCATCATGGTGAAGATTTAAAAAGAATAGAAAAGTACAACCCAGGGACTCTGCCAGTTGGCACATTGACATTGTGGGCGAACGTATCTGGTTTGCTTAGTCCAAAGCCTTCAGATCAGACAAAGGTAGAGGAAGGAGAAGACATATTGATTCAAGTAAAAGAGGTCTCTCAAGTTAGTCAGAATGAGGAAAAGATTCAAGTACAAGAGAAGGTCTTTCAAGCTAGTGAGACAGAGGAAGGAAGTTTAGAGCAGAAAAAGCCATCAGGGGAAAAGTTACAACAGGAGACTGCTAATAACACCTTTCTATCGGAGAGCGAAAGTCTCCAACCAACAGCACCACCTCTACAGGAGACTGCTACTAACAGCATTCTATCACCAGAGGGCATAAGTGTCCAATCAACAGCACCACCTCCATATGCTAAGAGACTCCCAACCCCCGCAGTTGATAGTTGGGATCCTGAGACAGGATCTCAAGTATGCCCTGTATTTGAGGTAGGAGGGCAGCGAATTCACCAGGGTTTATTTTACAAAACAGTGAAGGAGCTAAAAGAGGCTGTAACAACCTATGGTCCTCAAGCACCCTTCACTGTAAGCTTGATCGAATCCATTACCAACTTAAACATGACGCCAGCAGATTGGGCTAATATGTGTAAAGCTGTGCTAACTGGAGGACAATACCTGTTATGGAAGGTTGCTAATGAGGAATTTTGCAAGGAGACAGCTATGGGAAATGCAGCAGCTGGTTATCCTCAGAGAAATCTAGATATGTTGTTAGGAAAGGGACCTTATGAGGATCGGCAGCAACAACTTGCATATGATCCTGGTGTATACGCACAAATTGCTATAGATGCACTTAAGGCATGGAAGACTTTACAAGGACATGGAGGTTTACAAGGTCAATTATCTAAGATAATACAAGGAGCTAATGAACCTTATGCTGAATTTGTAGATAGGCTTATTCAAACAGCTACCAGAGTTTTTGGGAATACAGAACAAGCAATGCCATTAATAAAACAACTGGCTTATGACCAAGCGAATCGTTGGTGCAGAGATATCATTAGACCATGGAAACAGGAAGATTTAAACAAATATATTAAATTGTGTAGAGACATTAATGAACAAGAGCAAGTCATGGCAGCTGCAGTAAAACAGGCTTTAGATGCCAGAGACATTAATGAACAAGGGCAAATTGTTGCAACTGCAGTAAAACAGGCTTTAGATGCCAGAGACATTAATGAACAAGGGCAAATTGTGGCAGCTGCAGTAAAACAGGCTTTAGATGCCGGGCTAAGAACATGCTACAATTGTCAACAAGCAGGACATTTTAAAAGGAATTGCCCCATAGGAGGAGGGTTTAACAATACTAGGTATCAAAGGAATAGAATACCGGGTATTTGTCCACGATGCCGTAGAGGGAGACATTGGGCTAATGAATGCCGTTCTCAAACCACCATAGAGGGTACTCCATTATCAAAAAACGAACAAGGACAAGGTTTTTATCCACAATATCGTGGACAAAGGCATCGGGCTCCGTTGCCAAAAAACGGACAGGGGGCCCCAATGCTCCGGGGCCCCAAACCACAAATATACGGAGCTCTGGAGGAACCCAGCAACCCCAGCAACCCCATCAGGGTAGTGCCCAGGGCATCAGATCCCTCATCAGACAAACCAGAGGGAGCGCAGGGTTGGACATCTGCGCCTCTGCCAGAGCAGTACTAACTCCAGAGATGGGAGTTCAAATCATTCCCACAGGGGTGAAAGGACCTCTTCCCAAAGGAACAGTAGGCTTATTATTGGGACGCAGCTCTTCTACTCTAAAAGGACTTTTGATAAGTCCTGGGGTAATTGATCCCGATTATGAAGGTGAAATAAAAATTATAGCCAGTTCTCCAAAGGGTATATCAGTAATTTCACCAGGAGATAGAATAGCACAATTACTAATAATACCAAGCCTACATGATAAATTTTCCAATCATACTGTAGAAAGAGGTTCCAAGGGATTAGGCTCCACAGGTGTAGATTGGGCTATGCTTTCTTTAAATTTAGATTCTCGCCCCATGCTAAAACTAAATATTCAAGGACATGAATTTAATGGGCTACTGGATACAGGTGCAGACCTTAGCATTATCTCTCGTCAAGAATGGCCAAAACATTGGCCATTACAACAAGCCACTCAAACGCTTCGAGGCCTAGGAGTGGCGAATAATCCCGATAAAAGTGCAATGGTATTAGATTGGAAGGATCCTGAAGGATGTGAAGGAACTATACAGCCATATGTATTGGATCATCTTCCTGTAAATTTATGGGGACGAGATGTCTTAGATCAATTAGGTTTGACATTAACAAATAATATCAATCAAAATGCACCCACTATTATGGCTAGACAAGGTTTTAGGAAAGGAAAAAGATTAGAAAAACAAGAACAAGGTATAGCAGCACCAATACAAATAAATCAAGGAACAGACAGACATGGGTTGGATTTTCACAAAGGGCCACTGAGACAATAAAAATTACCTGGAAATCAGAAAGACCAGTATGGGTCCCTCAGTGGCCCTTGACTAAAGAAAAGATACAAGTAGCCCATGATCTGGTCAAACAACAATTAGTGGAAGGACATATACAACCTTCTGTATCTCCCCATAATACTCCCATTTTTGTCATCAAAAAGAAATCTGGTAAATGGAGATTATTGCAAGATTTAAGAGCCATTAATAATGAAATGGTCATTATGGGACCTGCTCAATCGGGGATTCCTCAGTTGTCTGCTTTGCCAAAAACTTGGTATGTTTTAGTTATAGATATTAAAGATTGTTTTTTTTCAATTCCAATTCATCCTGAGGATAGTCCACGTTTTGCATTTACTATCCCTGCACTGAATCATGAAGGTCCTGATCAGAGATATGAATGGAAAGTACTCCCTCAAGGGATGGCTAACAGCCCAACTATGTGTCAAATTTATGTTAACAAAGTAATCCAGCCACTTAGAAATCAAAATCCTGAGCTACAAATATTTCACTATATGGATGACATATTATTAGCACACAGAGCTAAAAACACATTGCTAGAATGTTATGCCACACTTACAAACTTATTAAAAAATTATAATCTAGAGATAGCAATAGATAAAGTACAATTAAATTTTCCAATTAATTATTTGGGAGTTCTATTATCCTCAACCATGGTCCGTCCACCAAAAATTCAAATACGAGTAGATCAACTCAAATCACTTAATGACTTTCAAAAGTTATTAGGAGACATAAATTGGATAAGACCTTATCTAGGTATTCCAACAGGAGAATTGGGACCTTTATTTGATATCCTAAAAGGTCCATCAGATCCAAATTCACCCCGAATGTTAACGCCTGAAGCAAGAAAGGCATTAAAAATCATTGAAACATATATGGAAAATATGCATTTGGATAGAATTGATATAAGTTTGCCTTTATTATTTATTGTACTATCAACAAAAAATATTCCTACAGGAGTATTTTGGCAAGAAGGTCCATTATTATGGATACATTTATCTTATTCTCCTAACAATATTCTTACTAGATATCCTGAGGCTGTAGGACAATTAATACTCAAAGGAATAAAAACAGCAAAGGCAGTGTTTGGAATTTCTCCTAATAAAATTATTACTCCATATACTATGAATCAAATTGATGAATAAGCTAATGAGTTAAATACTTGGGCAATAATCATGTGCAAATCTAATGTTTCATTTGATAACCACTTACCATCTAATCCTTTATTGTCTTTTTGGTCATTGCATCCTGTAATTTTTCCAAAAATGACAAGAAAAACACCTATCATGAATGCTCCAAATATATTCACTGATGGATCAAATAATGGTACAGCAGCAATAGTTACCCCTGATCGAACTTTTACATTTTTAGTACCCAAACAATCCGCTCAAAAGGTAGAGCTTAATGCAGTATTACAAACTTTTGTGATGTTTAAAGATTCTGTATTTAATTTATTTTCTGATAGTCAGTATATAGTTAATGCTATAGTATCCCTTGAAGATGCTGGTAGGATTTCCCCTTCTTCTACTGTTTTCTCTTTATTTTCCACTATACAAAGTTTAATCTGGGACAGAAAAGATCCATTCTTTATAGGACATATCAGGGCACATACAGGATTGCCTGGAGCCCTTAGTTTGGGCAATGATTTAGCAGATAAAACTACACATGACGTACATATTTTCTCTATACTAGAAGAAGCTATAAATTTTCATAAAAGGTTCCATGTCAATGCTAATACTTTACAAAAGCGTTTTAAAATAACTAAGGAACAAGCTAGACAAATAATAAAACAATGTCAAAATTGTGTGACCTTTTTACCACAAGTTAATCTTGGAGTCAATCCTAGAGGATTGATACCTAACCATATTTGGCAGATGGACGTCACACACTTGCCAGAATTTGGAAAATTAAAATATTTGCATGTTACAGTTGATACTTCTTCTGGATTTTTGATGGGCTCCCTTCATGCCGGAGAAAAAACTAAAGATGTTATAGCTCATTGCTTACAAAATTTTGCCACTGTGGGCATTCCAAAACAGTTAAAAACAGATAATGCCCCTGGTTATATGTCTACTTCTTTTAAACAATTTTGCTCATCATTTGGCATTACTCATATAACAGGAATCCCATACAATCCACAGGGACAAGGCATAGTTGAAAGAGCTCATCAAACTATTAAAATGTACTTATTAAAGCAAAAAGACGGAATTGGGAAGGGGTATATATTCCCCAAAGATAAACTTAAAATAACCCTTTTTACTCTAAACTTTTTAAATTTAGATTCATCAGGACTTAGTGCTGCAGAAAGGCATATGTGTCCAAAAAATGTACATAAGCCCAAGGTACTTTGGAAAGATATTCTAACAGGACAATGGAAAGGTCCTGACCCAGTAATTGTCTGGAGTCGGGGGTCTGTTTGTGTGTTTCCACAGGAAGAACAGCAGCCGATTTGGATTCCGGAGAGATTAACTAAAGTCCTGACCCAGTGATTGTCTGGAGTCGGGGGCCTGTTTTTGTGTTTCCACAGGGAGAACAGCAGCCGATTTGGATTCCAGAGAGATTAACTAAAGCAATTTCTACAGACCAAAAAGAAGATGATTTGGCTCAAATCCATAACAGCTGATATCCAAAACTCCAATTTGGCTATCCTTACATCTGCGACAGAACCAGGATGCTTTTTTCAATATCTATTTTATTATTGCCCTTTCCCATATCATGAAGTTCTATTTTGTTTTTTGAGCTCATACAGACCTAGGTTAATGTTTTGCTGATCAGTTCTATATATTTTTTTTTTACTATAGAGTTGTTAAACATTGCAATGGAGATTTCACCTGTAAAAAGTTATAAGGCCTTTACCATTATGTTATGTGTTGTATGTGTTATGTGTGCACACTTGTGTTTTGTGTTATGTGTTTGAATGTACATATGTCCATATATCATATATGATGAGCGCTCATAAAAAAAAAAAAAAAGGATCCAAAATTTTTTTTTTTATTCACGTGATTTAAATGGTTTAATTTAAATTGGGTAAATAACTGTTAAGAATTGTTTTAATATGTAAACAAAAAAGGTTAACAGATCTGTTTGTTTACTTTCACCTATCCTTTTCATTATATTTAATAATTCTTTTCAAGATAATGTAAATTGTTAAGAAGATTGTTTCCTTTTAGTGCCTTCTAGAATGATACACAATTATTAATATTAACCATTATTGACAAAATTCTTATCTTCATCCCAATGCCGGTGGAGATAATGTAAATTGTTAAGAAAATTGTTTTCTTTTAGTGCCTTCTGGAATGTTACACAATGTTTTCTTTAGCCATTATTGCCAAAATTTCTATCTTCATCCCAGTGCCAGTGAAGATAATGTAAATTGTTAAGAAAATTGTTTTCTTTTAGTGCCTTCTGGAATGTTACACAATGTTTTCTTTAGCTATTATTGCCAGACTTTCTATCTTCATCCCAGTGCCGGTGAAGACAATGTAAATTGTTAAGAAAATTGTTTTCTTTTAGTACCTTCTAGAATGTTATATAATTTTTTCTTTAGCCATTATTGCCAGAATTCCTATCTTCATCCCTGTGCCGGTGAAGACAAAGATAAAACTAATCTACAGTCTCTGCAATAGCCATCACTGAACCGCTTACAGAACTTGCCTAAACTATGTGTCACTTGTATGCATTGTGAACTATCTGTTGGTGCAGCGACTTGTGGTAGTATTGGAGTATTGATTTGGTATATCTTCCTCCCTTCTGCTTGTAATGATCGTTCAGCTATTTGGGGGCCAACAGAGGTGAGGCAAAGAACCTCAACCCCCCGCTGGTACCTCTCCACAGGTGTGGCTGTATACTGGACCGGTAGTCAATGACGGGTAAGATCCAATTACAATGGTACCAACCTAAGACAGGAGGCTGACGCCCTGAGGTCAGCTCATCCGAAGACGGGTAAGGACCATATGTAGTATTGGACAACCTAAGGCAGGCACGGTCCCTAAGCCACATGCTTGTCGTTTAAACAGAGAGGGGGAGATGTTGAGAGCCACAGCCAAAGGGGCCCCAGCAAACTTCCAGCTGCCAGCAAACTTCCAGCTGCCGGCTGATGATTGGCTCACAGTGGCCCCAGCAACATCTAGCTGATTGGCTCCTCTGCGGTGATGTTCATTGGGCTGTTTCCCTGCCCTTCAAGCTGCCAGCTGATGATTGGCTCACAGTGGCCCCAGCAACATCTAGCTGATTGGCTCCTCTGCAGTCATGTTCATTGGGCTGTTTCCCTGCCCTTCAGACTACGGAACTGCTCATTGGGGGACTTCTGTGGCTCCGCCCATGCGACCTAGCCAATCGGCCTCAAGAGCAGGAGGATTGGGGGAGGTGGTGGTTGGTGTGTGGGAGAGGCTTGTGGAAGCCGGTGGTGGCAGTTGGGCTCTGAGGGTTTTTCCTGAGGAGCTGTTTTGTTTGGCGTTTGTAGTTTTAAAAATAAAGTTTGTTTCTTTTGACAAGTGGCTCCTGAATTGTGCCCAGTCAGACTGCGGCACGGTTTGTGCTAGCTCTTTGAAACTTGGCACAATAATGTAGTTCCAAGTCCTATGGCTATGGTTTGTGTCCTATGGAAGTAGCACCAAACACAGACTGACGAGAATCACTTTCATTGAAAGGGGTTGCCAAGCTTCCAAAAAACTACGAGTTTCCTGAAATCTCAGCAAACATTTTTTCACCCAATCTTGATGATACTTGCAGGTAATGATCAGTACACCAGTCCCATTTGGCTGACCAAGTTTCGTTCTTCTAGGTTAAACCATTCCTTTGCAGTAACCGTTTTCATGTTTAGGTTTCACTCTGTTTTCTCCTATATGGATACTTGTATTAGGAACTCTAAATCAAACACGGTTTGTGCTAGCTCTTTGAAACTTGGCACAATAATGTAGTTCCAAGTTCTATCGCTATGGTTTGTGTCCTATGGAAGTAGCCCCAAGCAGAGACTGACGAGAATCACTTTCATTGAAAGGGTTGCCAAGCTTCCAAAAAACTACGAGTTTCCTGAAATCTCAGCAAACATTTTTTCACCCAATCTTGATGATACTTGCAGGTAATGATCAGTACACCATTCCCACTTGGCTGACCAAGTTTCGTTCTTCTAGGTTAAACCGTTCCTTTGCAGTAACCGTTTTCATGTTTAGGATTCACTCTATTTTCTCCTATATGGATACATGTAGTTGGAACTCTAAATCAAACACGGTTTGTGCTAGCTCTTTGAAACTTGGCACAATAATGTAGTTCCAAGTCCTATGGCTATGGTTTGTGTCCTATGGAAGTAGCCCCAAGCAGAGACTGACGAGAATCATTTTCATTGAAAGGGGTTGCCAAGCTTCCAAAAAACTACGAGTTTCCTGAAATCTCAGCAAACATTTTTTCACCCAGTCTTGATGTTCCTTCAGGTAATCATCAGTACACCAGTCCCACTTGGCTGACCAAATTTCGTTCTTCTAGGTTAAACCGTTCCTTTGCAGTAACCGTTTTCATGTTTAGGTTTCACTCTGTTTTCTCCTATATGGATACATGTAGTTGGAACTCTAAATCAAACACGGTTTGTGCTAGCTCTTTGAAACTTGGCAAAATAATGTAGTTCCAAGTTCAATGGCTATGGTTTGTGTCCTATGGAAGTAGCCCCAAGCAGAGACTGACGAGAATCACTTTCATTGAAAGGGCTTGCCAAGCTTCTAAAAAACTACGAGTTTCCTGAAATCTCAGCAAACATTTTTTCACCCAATCTTGATGATACTTGCAGGTAATGATCAGTACACCAGTCCCACTTGGCTCACCAAATTTCGTTCTTCTAGGTTAAACCGTTCCTTTGCAGTAAAAGTTTTCATGTTTAGGATTCACTCTGTTTTCTCCTATATCGATACTTGTATTTGGAACTCTAAATCAAACACGGTTTGTGCTAGCTCTTTGAAACTTGGCACAATAATGTAGTTCCAAGTTCTATGGCTATGGTTTGTGTCCTATGGAAGTAGCCCCAAGCAGAGACTGACGAGAATCACTTGCATTGAAAGGGGTGGCCAAGCTTCCAAAAAACTACGAGTTTCCTGAAATCTCAGCAAACATTTTTTGACCCAATCTTTATGATACTTGCAGGTAATGATCAGTACACCAGTCCCACTGGCTCACCAAATTTTGTTCTTCTAGGTTAAACCGTTCCTTTGCAGTAACCGTTTTCATGTTTAGGTTTCACTCTGTTTTCTCCTATATGGATACATGTAGTTGGAACTCTAAATCAAACACGGTTTGTGCTAGCTCTTTGAAACTTGGCATTATAATGTAGTTCCAAGTTCCATGGTTATGGTTTGTTTCCTATGGAAGTAGCCCCAAGCAGAGACTGACGAGAATCACTTTCATTGAAAGGGGTTGCCAAGCTTCCAAAAAACTACGAGTTTCCTGAAATCTCAGCAAACATTTTTTTCACCCAGTCTTGATGTTCCTTCAGGTAATCATCAGTACACCAGTCCCACTTGGCTGACCAAATTTCGTTCTTCTAGGTTAAACCGTTCCTTTGCAGTAACCGTTTTCATGTTTAGGTTTCACTCTGTTTATTCCTATATGGATACATGTAGTTGGAACTCTAAATCAAACACGGTTTGTGCTAGCTCTTTGAAACTTGGCATTATAATGTAGTTCCAAGTTCTATGGTTATGGTTTGTGTCCTATGGAAGTAGCCCCAAGCAGAGACTGACGAGAATCACTTTCCTTGAAAGGGGTTGCCAAGCTTCCAAAAATCTGCGAGTTTCCTGAAATCTCAGCAAACATTTTTTCACCCAATCTTGATGATACTTGCAGGTAATGATCAGTACACCAGTCCCACTTGGCTGACCAAGTTTCGTTCTTCTAGGTTAAACCGTTCCTTTGCAGTAACCGTTTTCATGTTTAGGATTCACTCTATTTTCTCCTATATGGATACATGTAGTTGGAACTCTAAATCAAACACGGTTTGTGCTAGCTCTTTGAAACTTGGCAAAATAATGTAGTTCCAAGTTCTATGGCTATGGTTTGTGTCCTATGGAAGTAGCCCCAAGCAGAGACTGACGAGAATCACTTTCATTGAAAGGGTTGCCAAGCTTCCAAAAAACTATGAGTTTCCGGAAATCTCAGCAAACATTTTTTCACCCAATCTTGATGATACTTCCATTTAATGATCAGTACACCAATCCCACTAGGCTCACCAAATTTCGTTCTTCTAGGTTAAACCGTTCCTTTGCAGTAACCGTTTTCATGTTTAGGTTTCACTCTGTTTTCTCCTATATGGATACATGTAGTTGGAACTCTAAATCAAACACGGTTTGTTGAGAGCCACAGCCAAATGGGCCCCAGCAAACTTCCAGCTTCCAGCAAACTTCCAGCTGCCGGCTGATGATTGGCTCACAGTGGCCCCAGCAACATCTAGCTGATTGGCTCCTCTGTGGTGATGTTCATTGGGCTGTTTCCCTGCCCTTCAAGCTGCCAGCTGATGATTGGCTCACAGTGGCCCCAGCAACATCTAGCTGATTGGCTCCTCTGCAGTCATGTTCATTGGGCTGTTTCCCTGCCCTTCAGACTACGGAACTGCTCATTGGGGGACTTCTGTGGCTCCGCCCATGCGACCTAGCCAATCGGCCTCAAGAGCAGGAGGATTGGGGGAGGTGGTGGTTGGTGTGTGGGAGAGGCTTGTGGAAGCCGGTGGTGGCAGTTGGGCTCTGAGGGTTTTTCCTGAGGAGCTGTTTTGTTTGGCGTTTGTAGTTTTAAAAATAAAGTTTGTTTCTTTTGACAAGTGGCTCCTGAATTGTGCCCAGTCAGACTGCGGCATTTGGTGGCTCGCACGGGGAGCGACTGAGGGTAAGTAAACTGCTCGCCCCTGAGGGCAGGGCGAGAGGATGGGTAGCCATTCTAAGTTTACTCTTTTGTTTTGCTTCATTTTTGTTTTAAGTTGCCTATCCCTGGAGATGAGTGAGACGGAAGAAAAACCGCTCACATTTGAGGAAAAACTATTTGCGTCTGAGGAACAGATAGGGAGAAAGGACGTATGCACATGTCAGGAGGATAGAAAGGCTATAATGAAATTTTGTTGTTCCATTTTTATTGGATTCTGTCTCGGTTTGGTTTGGTGTTATCTTGCTGGGTTGTATTATAGTAGAAATACGGGATCAGCAATTAGTAAAAAACAAACCGAAAGAGTGTTAAGTAAATTGTTAGACGAAGGAGGCATCTCAGTAAAATCAAGAATACTCAGGGCATACGTTGATACAATACAAAAATATAGCCCATGGCTTTTTAAGGAGGAGTTGTTAGATATATCACAATGGAACCATCATGGTGAAGATTTAAAAAGAATAGAAAAGTACAACCCAGGGACTCTGCCAGTTGGCACATTGACATTGTGGGCGAACGTATCTGGTTTGCTTAGTCCAAAGCCTTCAGATCAGACAAAGGTAGAGGAAGGAGAAGACATATTGATTCAAGTAAAAGAGGTCTCTCAAGTTAGTCAGAATGAGGAAAAGATTCAAGTACAAGAGAAGGTCTTTCAAGCTAGTGAGACAGAGGAAGGAAGTTTAGAGCAGAAAAAGCCATCAGGGGAAAAGTTACAACAGGAGACTGCTAATAACACCTTTCTATCGGAGAGCGAAAGTCTCCAACCAACAGCACCACCTCTACAGGAGACTGCTACTAACAGCATTCTATCACCAGAGGGCATAAGTGTCCAATCAACAGCACCACCTCCATATGCTAAGAGACTCCCAACCCCCGCAGTTGATAGTTGGGATCCTGAGACAGGATCTCAAGTATGCCCTGTATTTGAGGTAGGAGGGCAGCGAATTCACCAGGGTTTATTTTACAAAACAGTGAAGGAGCTAAAAGAGGCTGTAACAACCTATGGTCCTCAAGCACCCTTCACTGTAAGCTTGATCGAATCCATTACCAACTTAAACATGACGCCAGCAGATTGGGCTAATATGTGTAAAGCTGTGCTAACTGGAGGACAATACCTGTTATGGAAGGTTGCTAATGAGGAATTTTGCAAGGAGACAGCTATGGGAAATGCAGCAGCTGGTTATCCTCAGAGAAATCTAGATATGTTGTTAGGAAAGGGACCTTATGAGGATCGGCAGCAACAACTTGCATATGATCCTGGTGTATACGCACAAATTGCTATAGATGCACTTAAGGCATGGAAGACTTTACAAGGACATGGAGGTTTACAAGGTCAATTATCTAAGATAATACAAGGAGCTAATGAACCTTATGCTGAATTTGTAGATAGGCTTATTCAAACAGCTACCAGAGTTTTTGGGAATACAGAACAAGCAATGCCATTAATAAAACAACTGGCTTATGACCAAGCGAATCGTTGGTGCAGAGATATCATTAGACCATGGAAACAGGAAGATTTAAACAAATATATTAAATTGTGTAGAGACATTAATGAACAAGAGCAAGTCATGGCAGCTGCAGTAAAACAGGCTTTAGATGCCAGAGACATTAATGAACAAGGGCAAATTGTTGCAGCTGCAGTAAAACAGGCTTTAGATGCCAGAGACATTAATGAACAAGGGCAAATTGTGGCAGCTGCAGTAAAACAGGCTTTAGATGCCGGGCTAAGAACATGCTACAATTGTCAACAAGCAGGACATTTTAAAAGGAATTGCCCCATAGGAGGAGGGTTTAACAATACTAGGTATCAAAGGAATAGAATACCGGGTATTTGTCCACGATGCCGTAGAGGGAGACATTGGGCTAATGAATGCCGTTCTCAAACCACCATAGAGGGTACTCCATTATCAAAAAACGAACAAGGACAAGGTTTTTATCCACAATATCGTGGACAAAGGCATCGGGCTCCGTTGCCAAAAAACGGACAGGGGGCCCCAATGCTCCGGGGCCCCAAACCACAAATATACGGAGCTCTGGAGGAACCCAGCAACCCCAGCAACCCCATCAGGGTAGTGCCCAGGGCATCAGATCCCTCATCAGACAAACCAGAGGGAGCGCAGGGTTGGACATCTGCGCCTCTGCCAGAGCAGTACTAACTCCAGAGATGGGAGTTCAAATCATTCCCACAGGGGTGAAAGGACCTCTTCCCAAAGGAACAGTAGGCTTATTATTGGGACGCAGCTCTTCTACTCTAAAAGGACTTTTGATAAGTCCTGGGGTAATTGATCCCGATTATGAAGGTGAAATAAAAATTATAGCCAGTTCTCCAAAGGGTATATCAGTAATTTCACCAGGAGATAGAATAGCACAATTACTAATAATACCAAGCCTACATGATAAATTTTCCAATCATACTGTAGAAAGAGGTTCCAAGGGATTAGGCTCCACAGGTGTAGATTGGGCTATGCTTTCTTTAAATTTAGATTCTCGCCCCATGCTAAAACTAAATATTCAAGGACATGAATTTAATGGGCTACTGGATACAGGTGCAGACCTTAGCATTATCTCTCGTCAAGAATGGCCAAAACATTGGCCATTACAACAAGCCACTCAAACGCTTCGAGGCCTAGGAGTGGCGAATAATCCCGATAAAAGTGCAATGGTATTAGATTGGAAGGATCCTGAAGGATGTGAAGGAACTATACAGCCATATGTATTGGATCATCTTCCTGTAAATTTATGGGGACGAGATGTCTTAGATCAATTAGGTTTGACATTAACAAATAATATCAATCAAAATGCACCCACTATTATGGCTAGACAAGGTTTTAGGAAAGGAAAAAGATTAGAAAAACAAGAACAAGGTATAGCAGCACCAATACAAATAAATCAAGGAACAGACAGACATGGGTTGGATTTTCACAAAGGGCCACTGAGACAATAAAAATTACCTGGAAATCAGAAAGACCAGTATGGGTCCCTCAGTGGCCCTTGACTAAAGAAAAGATACAAGTAGCCCATGATCTGGTCAAACAACAATTAGTGGAAGGACATATACAACCTTCTGTATCTCCCCATAATACTCCCATTTTTGTCATCAAAAAGAAATCTGGTAAATGGAGATTATTGCAAGATTTAAGAGCCATTAATAATGAAATGGTCATTATGGGACCTGCTCAATCGGGGATTCCTCAGTTGTCTGCTTTGCCAAAAACTTGGTATGTTTTAGTTATAGATATTAAAGATTGTTTTTTTTTCAATTCCAATTCATCCTGAGGATAGTCCACGTTTTGCATTTACTATCCCTGCACTGAATCATGAAGGTCCTGATCAGAGATATGAATGGAAAGTACTCCCTCAAGGGATGGCTAACAGCCCAACTATGTGTCAAATTTATGTTAACAAAGTAATCCAGCCACTTAGAAATCAAAATCCTGAGCTACAAATATTTCACTATATGGATGACATATTATTAGCACACAGAGCTAAAAACACATTGCTAGAATGTTATGCCACACTTACAAACTTATTAAAAAATTATAATCTAGAGATAGCAATAGATAAAGTACAATTAAATTTTCCAATTAATTATTTGGGAGTTCTATTATCCTCAACCATGGTCCGTCCACCAAAAATTCAAATACGAGTAGATCAACTCAAATCACTTAATGACTTTCAAAAGTTATTAGGAGACATAAATTGGATAAGACCTTATCTAGGTATTCCAACAGGAGAATTGGGACCTTTATTTGATATCCTAAAAGGTCCATCAGATCCAAATTCACCCCGAATGTTAACGCCTGAAGCAAGAAAGGCATTAAAAATCATTGAAACATATATGGAAAATATGCATTTGGATAGAATTGATATAAGTTTGCCTTTATTATTTATTGTACTATCAACAAAAAATATTCCTACAGGAGTATTTTGGCAAGAAGGTCCATTATTATGGATACATTTATCTTATTCTCCTAACAATATTCTTACTAGATATCCTGAGGCTGTAGGACAATTAATACTCAAAGGAATAAAAACAGCAAAGGCAGTGTTTGGAATTTCTCCTAATAAAATTATTACTCCATATACTATGAATCAAATTGATGAATTAGCTAATGAGTTAAATACTTGGGCAATAATCATGTGCAAATCTAATGTTTCATTTGATAACCACTTACCATCTAATCCTTTATTGTCTTTTTGGTCATTGCATCCTGTAATTTTTCCAAAAATG
>NW_027553908.1:0-26829 GCF_045843805.1 Urocitellus parryii
ATCAGGAAACTCGTAGGTTTTGGAAGCTTGGCAACCCCTTTCAATGAAAGTGATTCTCGTCAGTCTCTGCTTGGGGCTACTTCAATAGGACACAAACCATAGCGATAGAACTTGGAACTACATTATTGTGCCAAGTTTCAAAGAGCTAGCACAAACCGTGTTTGATTTAGAGTTCCAACTACATGTATCCATATAGGAGAAAACAGAGTGAAACCTAAACATGAAAAACGGTTACTGCAAAGGAACGGTTTAACCTAGAAGAACGAAATTTGGTGAGCCTAGTGGGATTGGTGCACTGATCATTACCTGCAAGTATCATCAAGATTGGGTGAAAAAATGTTTGCTGAGATTTCAGGAAACTCGTAGTTTTTTGGAAGCTTGGCAACCCCTTCCAATGAATGTGATTCTCGTCAGTCTCTGCTTGGGGCTACTTCAATAGGACACAAACCATAGCGATAGAACTTGGAACTACATTATTGTGCCAAGTTTCAAAGAGCTAGCACAAACCGTGTTTGATTAAGAGTTCCAATTACATGTATCCATATAGGAGAAAACAGTGAAACCTAAACATGAAAACGGTTACTGCAAAGGAACGGTTTAACCTAGAAGAACGAAATTTGGTGAGCCAAGTGGGACTGGTGAACTGATCATTACCTGCAAGTATCATCAAGATTGGGTGAAAAAATGTTTCCTGAGATTTCAGGATACTCGTAGTTTTTTGGAAGCTTGGCAACCCCTTCCAATGAATTTGATTCTCGTCAGTCTCTGCTTGGGGCTACTTCCATAGGACATAAGCCATAGCGATAGAACTTGGAACTACATTATTGTGCCAAGTTTCAAAGAGCTAGCACAAACCGTGTTTGATTTAGAGTTCCAAATACATTTATCCATATAGGACAAAACAGAGTGAAACCTAAACATGAAAACGGTTACTGCAAAGGAACGGTTTAACCTAGAAGAACGAAATTTGGTGAGCCAAGTGGGACTGGTGAACTGATCATTACCTGCAAGTATCATCAAGATTGGGTGAAAAAATGTTTGCTGAGATTTCAGGAAACTCGTAGTTTTTAGGAGCTTGGCAACCCCTTTCAATGAAAGTGATTCTCGTCTGTCTCTGCTTGGGGCTACTTCAATAGGACACAAACCATAGCGATAGAACTTGGAACTACATTATTGTGCCACGTTTCAAAGAGCTAGCACAAACCGTGTTTGATTTAGAATTCCAACTACATGTATCCATATAGGAGAAAACAGAGTGAAACCTAAACATGGAAAGGGTTACTGCAAAGGAACGGTTTAACCTAGAAGAACGAAATTTGGTGAGCCAAGTGGGACTGGTGAACTGATCATTACCTGAAAGTATCATCAAGATTGGGTGAAAAAATGTTTCCTGAGATTTCAGGATACTCGTGGTTTTTTGGAAGCTTTGGCAACCCCTTCCAATGAATTTGATTCTCGTCAGTCTCTGCTTGGGGCTACTTCCATAGGACATAAGCCATAGCGATAGAACTTGGAACTACATTATTGTGCCAAGTTTCAAAGAGCTAGCACAAACCGTGTTTGATTTAGAGTTCCTAATACATGTATCCATATAGGAGAAAACAGTGAAACCTAAACATGAAAACGGTTACTGCAAAGGAACGGTTTAACCTAGAAGAACGAAATTTGGTGAGCCAAGTGGGATTGGTGTACTGATCATTACCTGCCATTACCATCAAGATTGGGTGAAAAAATGATTGCTGAGATATCAGGAAACTCGTAGGTTTTGGAAGCTTGGCAACCCCTTTCAATGAAAGTGATTCTCGTCAGTCTCTGCTTGGGGCTACTTCAATAGGACACAAACCATAGCGATAGAACGTGGAACTACATTATTGTGCCAAGTTTCAAAGAGCTAGCACAAACCGTGTTTGATTTAGAGTTCCAACTACATGTATCCATATAGGAGAAAACAGAGTGAAACCTAAACATGAAAACGGTTACTGCATAGGAACGGTTTAACCTAGAAGAACGAAATTTGGTGAGCCAAGTGGGATTTTTGTACTGATCATTACCTGCCAGTACCATGAAGATTGGGTGAAAAAATGTTTGCTGAGATTTCAGGAAACTCGTAGTTTTTTGGAAGCTTGGCAACCCCTTCCAATGAATGTGATTCTCGTCAGTCTCTGCTTGGGGCTACTTCAATAGGACACAAACCATAGCGATAGAACTTGGAACTACATTATTGTGCCAAGTTTCAAAGAGCTAACACAAACCGTGTTTGATTAAGAGTTCCAATTACATGTATCCATATAGGAGAAAACAGAGTGAAACCTAAACATGAAAACGGTTACTGCAAAGGAACGGTTTAACCTAGGAGAACGAAATTTGGTGAGCCTAGTGGGATTGGTGCACTGATCATTACCTGCAAGTATCATCAAGATTGGGTGAAAAAATGTTTGCTGAGATTTCAGGAAACTCGTAGTTTTTTGGAAGCTTGGCAACCCCTTCCAATGAATGTGATTCTCGTCAGTCTCTGCTTGGGGCTACTTCAATAGGACACAAAACATAGCGATAGAACTTGGAACTACATTATTCTGCCAAGTTTCAAAGAGCTAGCACAAACCGTGTTTGATTTAGAGTTCCAACTACATGTATCCATATAGGACAAAACAGAGTGAAACCTAAACATGAAAACGGTTACTGCAAAGGAACGGTTTAACCTAGAAGAACGAAATTTGGTGAGCCAAGTGGGACTGGTGAACTGATCATTACCTGCAAGTATCATCAAGATTGGGTGAAAAAATGTTTGCTGAGATTTCAGGAAACTCGTAGTTTTTAGGAGCTTGGCAACCCCTTTCAATGAAAGTGATTCTCGTCTGTCTCTGCTTGGGCTACTTCCATAGGACACAAACCATAGCGATAGAACTTGGAACTACATTATTGTGCCAAGTTTCAAAGAGCTAGCACAAACCGTGTTTGATTTAGAATTCCAACTACATGTATCCATATAGGACAAAACACAGTGAAACCTAAACATGAAAACGGTTACTGCAAAGGAACGGTTTAACCTAGAAGAACGAAATTTGGTGAGCCAAGTGGGATTTTTGTACTGATCATTACCTGCCAGTACCATGAAGATTGGGTGAAAAAATGTTTGCTGAGATTTCAGGAAACTCGTAGTTTTTTGGAAGCTTGGCAACCCCTTCCAATGAATGTGATTCTCGTCAGTCTCTGCTTGGGGCTACTTCAATAGGACACAAACCATAGCGATAGAACTTGGAACTACATTATTGTGCCAAGTTTCAAAGAGCTAGCACAAACCGTGTTTGATTAAGAGTTCCAATTACATGTATCCATATAGGAGAAAACAGAGTGAAACCTAAACATGAAAACGGTTACTACAAAGGAACGGTTTAACCTAGAAGAACGAAATTTGGTGAGCCTAGTGGGATTGGTGCACTGATCATTACCTGCAAGTATCATCAAGTTTGGGTGAAAAAATGTTTGCAGAGATTTCAGGAAACTCGTAGTTTTTTGGAAGCTTGGCAACCCCTTCCAATGAATGTGATTCTCGTCAGTATCTGCTTGGGGCTACTTCAATAGGACACAAACCATAGCGATAGAACTTGGAACTACATTATTGTGCCAAGTTTCAAAGAGCTAGCACAAACCGTGTTTGATTTAGAGTTCCAACTACATGTATCCATATAGGAGAAAACAGTGAAACCTAAACATGAAAACGGTTTACTGCAAAGGAACGGTTTAACCTAGAAGAACGAAATTTGGTGAGCCACGTGGGACTGGTGAACTGATCATTACCTGAAAGTATCATCAAGATTGGGTGAAAAAAATGTTTCCTGAGATTTCAGGATACTCGTGGTTTTTTGGAAGCTTGGCAACCCCTTCCAATGAATTTGATTCTCGTCAGTCTCTGCTTGGGGCTACTTCCATAGGACATAAGCCATAGCGATAGAACTTGGAACTACATTATTGTGCCAAGTTTCAAAGAGCTAGCACAAACCGTGTTTGATTTAGAGTTCCTAATACATGTATCCATATAGGAGAAAACAGTGAAACCTAAACATGAAAACGGTTACTGCAAAGGAACGGTTTAACCTAGAAGAACGAAATTTGGTGAGCCAAGTGGGATTGGTGTACTGATCATTACCTGCCATTACCATCAAGATTGGGTGAAAAAATGTTTGCTGAGATATCAGGAAACTCGTAGGTTTTGGAAGCTTGGCAACCCCTTTCAATGAAAGTGATTCTCGTCAGTCTCTGCTTGGGGCTACTTCAATAGGACACAAACCATAGCGATAGAACTTGGAACTACATTATTGTGCCAAGTTTCAAAGAGCTAGCACAAACCGTGTTTGATTTAGAGTTCCAACTACATGTATCCATATAGGAGAAAACAGAGTGAAACCTAAACATGAAAACGGTTACTGCAAAGGAACGGTTTAACCTAGAAGAACGAAATTTGGTGAGCCTAGTGGGATTGGTGCACTGATCATTACCTGCAAGTATCATCAAGATTGGGTGAAAAAATGTTTGCTGAGATTTCAGGAAACTCGTAGTTTTTTGGAAGCTTGGCAACCCCTTCCAATGAATGTGATTCTCGTCAGTCTCTGCTTGGGGCTACTTCAATAGGACACAAACCATAGCGATAGAACTTGGAACTACATTATTGTGCCAAGTTTCAAAGAGCTAGCACAAACCGTGTTTGATTAAGAGTTCCAATTACATGTATCCATATAGGAGAAAACAGTGAAACCTAAACATGAAAACGGTTACTGCAAAGGAACGGTTTAACCTAGAAGAACGAAATTTGGTGAGCCAAGTGGGACTGGTGAACTGATCATTACCTGCAAGTATCATCAAGATTGGGTGAAAAAATGTTTCCTGAGATTTCAGGATACTCGTAGTTTTTTGGAAGCTTGGCAACCCCTTCCAATGAATTTGATTCTCGTCAGTCTCTGCTTGGGGCTACTTCCATAGGACATAAGCCATAGCGATAGAACTTGGAACTACATTATTGTGCCAAGTTTCAAAGAGCTAGCACAAACCGTGTTTGATTTAGAGTTCCAAATACATTTATCCATATAGGACAAAACAGAGTGAAACCTAAACATGAAAACGGTTACTGCAAAGGAACGGTTTAACCTAGAAGAACGAAATTTGGTGAGCCAAGTGGGACTGGTGAACTGATCATTACCTGCAAGTATCATCAAGATTGGGTGAAAAAATGTTTGCTGAGATTTCAGGAAACTCGTAGTTTTTAGGAGCTTGGCAACCCCTTTCAATGAAAGTGATTCTCGTCTGTCTCTGCTTGGGGCTACTTCAATAGGACACAAACCATAGCGATAGAACTTGGAACTACATTATTGTGCCACGTTTCAAAGAGCTAGCACAAACCGTGTTTGATTTAGAATTCCAACTACATGTATCCATATAGGAGAAAACAGAGTGAAACCTAAACATGGAAAGGGTTACTGCAAAGGAACGGTTTAACCTAGAAGAACGAAATTTGGTGAGCCAAGTGGGACTGGTGAACTGATCATTACCTGAAAGTATCATCAAGATTGGGTGAAAAAATGTTTCCTGAGATTTCAGGATACTCGTGGTTTTTTGGAAGCTTGGCAACCCCTTCCAATGAATTTGATTCTCGTCAGTCTCTGCTTGGGGCTACTTCCATAGGACATAAGCCATAGCGATAGAACTTGGAACTACATTATTGTGCCAAGTTTCAAAGAGCTAGCACAAACCGTGTTTGATTTAGAGTTCCTAATACATGTATCCATATAGGAGAAAACAGTGAAACCTAAACATGAAAACGGTTACTGCAAAGGAACGGTTTAACCTAGAAGAACGAAATTTGGTGAGCCAAGTGGGATTGGTGTACTGATCATTACCTGCCATTACCATCAAGATTGGGTGAAAAAATGATTGCTGAGATATCAGGAAACTCGTAGGTTTTGGAAGCTTGGCAACCCCTTTCAATGAAAGTGATTCTCGTCAGTCTCTGCTTGGGGCTACTTCAATAGGACACAAACCATAGCGATAGAACGTGGAACTACATTATTGTGCCAAGTTTCAAAGAGCTAGCACAAACCGTGTTTGATTTAGAGTTCCAACTACATGTATCCATATAGGAGAAAACAGAGTGAAACCTAAACATGAAAACGGTTACTGCATAGGAACGGTTTAACCTAGAAGAACGAAATTTGGTGAGCCAAGTGGGATTTTTGTACTGATCATTACCTGCCAGTACCATGAAGATTGGGTGAAAAAATGTTTGCTGAGATTTCAGGAAACTCGTAGTTTTTTGGAAGCTTGGCAACCCCTTCCAATGAATGTGATTCTCGTCAGTCTCTGCTTGGGGCTACTTCAATAGGACACAAACCATAGCGATAGAACTTGGAACTACATTATTGTGCCAAGTTTCAAAGAGCTAACACAAACCGTGTTTGATTAAGAGTTCCAATTACATGTATCCATATAGGAGAAAACAGAGTGAAACCTAAACATGAAAACGGTTACTGCAAAGGAACGGTTTAACCTAGGAGAACGAAATTTGGTGAGCCTAGTGGGATTGGTGCACTGATCATTACCTGCAAGTATCATCAAGATTGGGTGAAAAAATGTTTGCTGAGATTTCAGGAAACTCGTAGTTTTTTGGAAGCTTGGCAACCCCTTCCAATGAATGTGATTCTCGTCAGTCTCTGCTTGGGGCTACTTCAATAGTACACAAACCATAGCGATAGAACTTGGAACTACATTATTGTGCCAAGTTTCAAAGAGCTAGCACAAACCGTGTTTGATTAAGAGTTCCAATTACATGTATCCATATAGGAGAAAACAGTGAAACCTAAACATGAAAACGGTTACTGCAAAGGAACGGTTTAACCTAGAAGAACGAAATTTGGTGAGCCAAGTGGGACTGGTGAACTGATCATTACCTGCAAGTATCATCAAGATTGGGTGAAAAAATGTTTCCTGAGATTTCAGGATACTCGTAGTTTTTTGGAAGCTTGGCAACCCCTTCCAATGAATTTGATTCTCGTCAGTCTCTGCTTGGGGCTACTTCCATAGGACATAAGCCATAGCGATAGAACTTGGAACTACATTATTGTGCCAAGTTTCAAAGAGCTAGCACAAACCGTGTTTGATTTAGAGTTCCAACTACATTTATCCATATAGGACAAAACAGAGTGAAACCTAAACATGAAACCGGTTACTGCAAAGGAACGGTTTAACCTAGAAGAACGAAATTTGGTGAGCCAAGTGGGACTGGTGAACTGATCATTACCTGCAAGTATCATCAAGATTGGGTGAAAAAATGTTTCCTGAGATTTCAGGATACTCGTGGTTTTTTGGAAGCTTGGCAACCCCTTCCAATAAATTTGATTCTCGTCAGTCTCTGCTTGGGGCTACTTCCATAGGACATAAGCCATAGCGATAGAACTTGGAACTACATTATTGTGCCAAGTTTCAAAAAGCTAGCACAAACCGTGTTTGATTTAGTGTTCCAACTACATGTATCCATATAGGACAAAACAGAGTGAAACCTAAACATGAAAACGGTCACTGCAAAGGAACGGTAAACCTAGAAGAACGAAATTTGGTGAGCCAAGTGGGACTGGTGAACTGATCATTACCTGCAAGTATCATCAAGATTGGGTGAAAAAATGTTTCCTGAGATTTCAGGATACTCGTGGTTTTTTGGAAGCTTGGCAACCCCTTCCAATGAATTTGATTCTCGTCAGTCTCTGCTTGGGGCTACTTCCATAGGACATAAGCCATAGCGATAGAACTTGGAACTACATTATTGTGCCAAGTTTCAAAGAGCTAGCACAAACCGTGTTTGATTTAGAGTTCCAACTACATGTATCCATATAGGACAAAACAGAGTGAAACCTAAACATGAAAACGGTTACTGCAAAGGAACGGTTTAACCTAGAAGAACGAAATTTGGTGAGCCAAGTGGGACTGGTGAACTGATCATTACCTGCAAGTATCATCAAGATTGGGTGAAAAAATGTTTGCTGAGATTTCAGGAAACTCGTAGTTTTTAGGAGCTTGGCAACCCCTTTCAATGAAAGTGATTCTCGTCTGTCTCTGCTTGGGGCTACTTCAATAGGACACAAACCATAGCGATAGAACTTGGAACTACATTATTGTGCCAAGTTTCAAAAGAGCTAGCACAAACCGTGTTTGATTTAGAGTTCCAACTACATGTATCCATATAGGAGAAAACAGAGTGAAACCTAAACATGGAAAGGGTTACTGCAAAGGAACGGTTTAACCTAGAAGAACGAAATTTGGTGAGCCAAGTGGGACTGGTGAACTGATCATTACCTGAAAGTATCATCAAGATTGGGTGAAAAAATGTTTCCTGAGATTTCAGGATACTCGTGGTTTTTTGGAAGCTTGGCAACCCCTTCCAATGAATTTGATTCTCGTCAGTCTCTGCTTGGGGCTACTTCCATAGGACATAAGCCATAGCGATAGAACATGGAACTACATTATTGTGCCAAGTTTCAAAGAGCTAGCACAAACCGTGTTTGATTTAGAGTTCCTAATACATGTATCCATATAGGAGAAACAGTGAAACCTAAACATGAAAACGGTTACTGCAAAGGAACGGTTTAACCTAGAAGAACGAAATTTGGTGAGCCAAGTGGGATTGGTGTACTGATCATTACCTGCCATTACCATCAAGATTGGGTGAAAAAATGATTGCTGAGATATCAGGAAACTCGTAGGTTTTGGAAGCTTGGCAACCCTTTCAATGAAAGTGATTCTCGTCAGTCTCTGCTTGGGGCTACTTCAATAGGACACAAACCATAGCGATAGAACGTGGAACTACATTATTGTGCCAAGTTTCAAAGAGCTAGCACAAACCGTGTTTGATTTAGAGTTCCAACTACATGTATCCATATAGGAGAAAACAGAGTGAAACCTAAACATGAAAACGGTTACTGCATAGGAACGGTTTAACCTAGAAGAACGAAATTTGGTGAGCCAAGTGGGATTTTTGTACTGATCATTACCTGCCAGTACCATGAAGATTGGGTGAAAAAATGTTTGCTGAGATTTCAGGAAACTCGTAGTTTTTTGGAAGCTTGGCAACCCCTTCCAATGAATGTGATTCTCGTCAGTCTCTGCTTGGGGCTACTTCAATAGGACACAAACCATAGCGATAGAACTTGGAACTACATTATTGTGCCAAGTTTCAAAGAGCTAACACAAACCGTGTTTGATTAAGAGTTCCAATTACATGTATCCATATAGGAGAAAACAGAGTGAAACCTAAACATGAAAACGGTTACTGCAAAGGAACGGTTTAACCTAGGAGAACGAAATTTGGTGAGCCTAGTGGGATTGGTGCACTGATCATTACCTGCAAGTATCATCAAGATTGGGTGAAAAAATGTTTGCTGAGATTTCAGGAAACTCGTAGTTTTTTGGAAGCTTGGCAACCCCTTCCAATGAATGTGATTCTCGTCAGTCTCTGCTTGGGGCTACTTCAATAGTACACAAACCATAGCGATAGAACTTGGAACTACATTATTGTGCCAAGTTTCAAAGAGCTAGCACAAACCGTGTTTGATTAAGAGTTCCAATTACATGTATCCATATAGGAGAAAACAGTGAAACCTAAACATGAAAACGGTTACTGCAAAGGAACGGTTTAACCTAGAAGAACGAAATTTGGTGAGCCAAGTGGGACTGGTGAACTGATCATTACCTGCAAGTATCATCAAGATTGGGTGAAAAAATGTTTCCTGAGATTTCAGGATACTCGTAGTTTTTTGGAAGCTTGGCAACCCCTTCCAATGAATTTGATTCTCGTCAGTCTCTGCTTGGGGCTACTTCCATAGGACATAAGCCATAGCGATAGAACTTGGAACTACATTATTGTGCCAAGTTTCAAAGAGCTAGCACAAACCGTGTTTGATTTAGAGTTCCAACTACATTTATCCATATAGGACAAAACAGAGTGAAACCTAAACATGAAACCGGTTACTGCAAAGGAACGGTTTAACCTAGAAGAACGAAATTTGGTGAGCCAAGTGGGACTGGTGAACTGATCATTACCTGCAAGTATCATCAAGATTGGTGAAAAAATGTTTGCTGAGATTTCAGGAAACTCGTAGTTTTTAGGAGCTTGGCAACCCCTTTCAATGAAAGTGATTCTCGTCTGTCTCTGCTTGGGGCTACTTCCATAGGACACAAACCATAGCGATAGAACTTGGAACTACATTATTGTGCCACGTTTCAAAGAGCTAGCACAAACCGTGTTTGATTTAGAATTCCAACTACATGTATCCATATAGGACAAAACACAGTGAAACCTAAACATGAAAACGGTTACTGCAAAGGAACGGGTTTAACCTAGAAGAACGAAATTTGGTGAGCCAAGTGGGATTGGTGTACTTATCATTACCTGCCAGTATCATCAAGATTGGGTGAAAAAATGTTTGCTGAGATTTCAGGAAACACGTAGTTTTACGGAAGCTTGGCAACCCCTTTCAATGAAAGTGATTCTCGTCAGTCTCTGCTTGGGGCTACTTCAATAGGACACAAACCATAGCGATAGAACTTGGAACTACATTATTGTGCCAAGTTTCAAAGAGCTAGCACAAACCGTGTTTGATTTAGAGTTCCAACTACATGTATCCATATAGGAGAAAACAGAGTGAAACCTAAACATGAAAACGGTTACTGCATATGAACGGTTTAACCTAGAAGAACGAAATTTGGTTAGCCTAGTGGGATTGGTGCACTGATCATTACCTGCCAGTACCATGAAGATTGGGTGAAAAAATGTTTGCTGAGATTTCAGGAAACTCGTAGTTTTTTGGAAGCTTGGCAACCCCTTCCAATGAATGTGATTCTCGTCAGTCTCTGCTTGGGGCTACTTCAATAGGACACAAACCATAGCGATAGAACTTGGAACTACATTATTGTGCCAAGTTTCAAAGAGCTAGCACAAACAGTGTTTGATTAAGAGTTCCAATTACATGTACCCATATAGGAGAATACAGAGTGAAACCTAAACATGAAAACGGTTACTGCAAAGGAACGGTTTAACCTAGAAGAACGAAATTTGGTGAGCCTAGTGGGATTGGTGCACTGATCATTACCTGCAAGTATCATCAAGATTGGGTGAAAAAATATTTGCTGAGATTTCAGGAACCTCGTAGTTTTTTGGAAGCTTGGCAACCCCTTCCAATGAATGTGATTCTCGTCAGTCTCTGCTTGGGGCTACTTCAATAGGACACAAACCATAGCGATAGAACTTGGAACTACATTATTGTGCGAAGTTTCAAAGAGCTAGCACAAACCGTGTTTGATTTAGAGTTCCAACTATATGTATCCATATAGGAGAAAACAGTGAAACCTAAACATGAAAACGGTTACTGCAAAGGAACGGTTTAACCTAGAAGAACGAAATTTGGTGAGCCAAGTGGGACTGGTGAACTGATCATTACCTGCAAGTATCATCAAGATTGGGTGAAAAAATGTTTCCTGAGATTTCAGGATACTCGTGGTTTTTTGGAAGCTTGGCAACCCCTTCCAATGAATTTGATTCTCGTCAGTCTCTGCTTGGGGCTACTTCCATAGGACATAAGCCATAGCGATAGAACTTGGAACTACATTATTGTGCCAAGTTTCAAAAAGCCAGCACAAACCGTGTTTGATTTAGTGTTCCAACTACATGTATCCATATAGGACAAAACAGAGTGAAACCTAAACATGAAAACGGTCACTGCAAAGGAACGGTAAACCTAGAAGAACGAAATTTGGTGAGCCAAGTGGGACTGGTGAACTGATCATTACCTGCAAGTATCATCAAGATTGGGTGAAAAAATGTTTCCTGAGATTTCAGGATACTCGTGGTTTTTGGGAAGCTTGGCAACCCCTTCCAATGAATTTGATTCTCGTCAGTCTCTGCTTGGGGCTACTTCCATAGGACATAAGCCATAGCGATAGAACTTGGAACTACATTATTGTGCCAAGTTTCAAAGAGCTAGCACAAACCGTGTTTGATTTAGAGTTCCAAATACATGTATCCATATAGGACAAAACAGAGTGAAACCTAAACATGAAAACGGTTACTGCAAAGGAACGGTTTAACCTAGAAGAACGAAATTTGGTGAGCCAAGTGGGACTGGTGAACTGATCATTACTGCAAGTATCATCAAGATTGGGTGAAAAAATGTTTGCTGAGATTTCAGGAAACTCGTAGTTTTTAGGAGCTTGGCAACCCCTTTCAATGAAAGTGATTCTCGTCTGTCTCTGCTTGGGGCTACTTCAATAGGACACAAACCATAGCGATAGAACTTGGAACTACATTATTGTGCCAAGTTTCAAAGAGCTAGCACAAACCGTGTTGGATTTAGAGTTCCAACTACATGTACCCATATAGGAGAAAACAGAGTGAAACCTAAACATGAAAACGGTAACTGCATAGGAACGGTTTAACCTAGAAGAACGAAATTTGGTGAGCCAAGTGGGATTTTTGTACTAATCATTACCTGCCAGTACCATGAAGATTGGGTGAAAAAATGTTTGCTGAGATTTCAGGAAACTCGTAGTTTTTTGGAAGCTTGGCAACCCCTTCCAATGAATGTGATTCTCGTCAGTCTCTGCTTGGGGCTACTTCAATAGGAAACAAACCATAGTGATAGAACTTGGAACTACATTATTGTGCCAAGTTTCAAAGAGCTAGCACAAACCGTGTTTGATTAAGAGTTCCAACTACATGTATCCATATAGGACAAAAGAGAGTGAAACCTAAACATGAAAACGGTTACTGCAAAGGAACGGTTTAACCTAGAAGAACGAAATTTGGTGAGCCAAGTGGGACTGGTGAACTGATCATTACCAGCAAGTATCATCAAGATTGGGTGAAAAAATGTTTGCTGAGATTTCAGGAAACTCGTAGTTTTTTGGAAGCTTGGCAACCCCTTCCAATGAATGTGATTCTAGTCAGTCTCTGCTTGGGGCTACTTCAGTAGGACACAAACCATAGCGATAGAACTTGGAACTACATTATTGTGCGAAGTTTCAAAGAGCTAGCACAAACCGTGTTTGATTTAGAGTTCCAACTACATGTATACATATAGGAGAAAACAGAGAAACCTAAACATGGAAAGGGTTACTGCAAAGGAACGGTTTAACCTAGAAGAACGAAATTTGGTGAGCCAAGTGGGACTGGTGAACTGATCATTACCTGCAAGTATCATCAAGATTGGGTGAAAAAATGTTTCCTGAGATTTCAGGATACTCGTAGTTTTTTGGAAGCTTGGCAACCCCTTCCAATGAATTTGATTCTCGTCAGTCTCTGCTTGGGGCTACTTCCATAGGACATAAGCCATAGCGATAGAACTTGGAACTACATTATTGTGCCAAGTTTCAAAGAGCTAGCACAAACCGTGTTTGATTTAGAGTTCCTAATACATGTATCCATATAGGAGAAAACAGTGAAACCTAAACATGAAAACGGTTACTGCAAAGGAACGGTTTAATCTAGAAGAACGAAATTTGGTGAGCCAAGTGGGATTGGTGTACTGATCATTACCTGCCAGTACCATCAAGATTGGGTGAAAAAATGATTGCTGAGATTTCAGGAAACTCGTAGGTTTTTGGAAGCTTGGCAACCCCTTTCAATGAAAGTGATTCTCGTCAGTCTCTGCTTGGGGGTACTTCAATAGGACACAAACCATAGCGATAGAACTTGGAACTACATTATTTTGCCAAGTTTCAAAGAGCTAGCACAACCCGTGTTTGATTTAGAGTTCCAACTACATGTATCCATATAGGAGAAAACAGAGTGAAACCTAAACATGAAAACGGTTACTGCAAAGGAACGGTTTAACCTAGAAGAACGAAATTTGGTGAGCCAAGTGGGATTGGTGTACTTATCATTACCTGCCAGTATCATCAAGATTGGGTGAAAAAATGTTTGCTGAGATTTCAGGAAACTCGTAGTTTTAAGGAAGCTTGGCAACCCCTTTCAATGAAAGTGATTCTCGTCAGTCTCTGCTTGGGGCTACTTCAATAGGACACAAACCATAGCGATAGAACTTGGAACTACATTATTGTGCCAAGTTTCAAAGAGCTAGCACAAACCGTGTTGGATTTAGAGTTCCAAATACATGTACCCATATAGGAGAAAACAGAGTGAAACCTAAACATGAAAACGGTAACTGCATAGGAACGGTTTAACCTAGAAGAACGAAATTTGGTGAGCCAAGTGGAATTTTGTACTGATCATTACCTGCAAGTATCATCAAGATTGGGTGAAAAAATGTTTGCTGAGATTTCAGGAAACTCGTAGTTTTTTGGAAGCTTGGCATCCCCTTTCAATGTAAGTGATTCTCGTCAGTCTCTGCTTGGGGCTACTTCCATAGGACACAAACCATAGCGATAGAACTTGGAACTACATTATTGTGCCAAGTTTCAAGAGCTAACAGAATCCGTGTTTGATTTAGAGTTCCAAATACATGTATCCCTATAGGAGAAAACATTGAAACCTAAACATGAAAACGGTTACTGCAAAGGAACGGTTTAACCTAGAAGAACGAAATTTGGTGAGCCAAGTGGGATTGGTGTAATGATCATTTCCTGGCAGTACCATCAAAATTGGGTGAAAAAATGTTTGCTGAGATTTCAGGAAATTCGTAGTTTTTTGGAAGCTTGGCAACCCTTTCAATGAAAGTGATTCTCGTCAGTCTCTGCTTGGGGCTACTTCAATAGGACACAAACCATAGGGATAGAACTTGGAACTACATTATTGTGCCAAGTTTCAAAGAGCTAACAGAAACCGTGTTTGATTTAGAGTTCCAACTACATGTATCCATACAAGAGAAAACAGAGTGAAACCTAAACATGAAAACGGTTACTGCAAAGGAACGGTTTAACCTAGAAGAACGAAATTTGGTGAGCCAAGTGGGATTGGTGTACTGATCATTACCTGTAAGTATCATCAAGATTGGGTGAAAAAATTTTTTCTGAGATTTCAGGAAACTTGAAGTTTTTAGGAGTTGGCAACCCCTTTCAATGAAAGTGATTCTCGTCAGTCTCTGCTTGGGGCTACTTATATAGGACACAAACCATAGCGATAGAACTTGGAACTACATTATTGTGCCAAGTTTCAAAGAGCTAGCACAAACCGTGTTTGATTAAGAGTTCCAACTACATGTATCCATATAGGACAAAACAGAGTGAAACCTAAACATGAAAACGGTTACTGCAAAGGAACGGTTTAACCTAGAAGAACGAAATTTGGTGAGCCAAGTGGGACTGGTGAACTGATCATTACCTGCAAGTATCATCAAGATTGGGTGAAAAAATGTTTCCTGAGATTTCAGGATACTCGTGGTTTTTTGGAAGCTTGGCAACCCCTTCCAATGAATTTGATTCTCGTCAGTCTCTGCTTGGGGCTACTTCCATAGGACATAAGCCATAGCGATAGAACTTGGAACTACATTATTGTGCCAAGTTTCAAAGAGCTAGCACAAACCGTGTTTGATTTAGAGTTCCTAATACATGTATCCATATAGGAGAAAACAGTGAAACCTAAACATGAAAACGGTTACTGCAAAGGAACGGTTTAATCTAGAAGAACGAAATTTGGTGAGCCAAGTGGGATTGGTGTACTGATCATTACCTGCCAGTACCATCAAGATTGGGTGAAAAAATGATTGCTGAGATTTCAGGAAACTCGTAGGTTTTTGGAAGCTTGGCAACCCCTTTCAATGAAAGTGATTCTCGTCAGTCTCTGCTTGGGGGTACTTCAATAGGACACAAACCATAGCGATAGAACTTGGAACTACATTATTTTGCCAAGTTTCAAAGAGCTAGCACAACCCGTGTTTGATTTAGAGTTCCAACTACATGTATCCATATAGGAGAAAACAGAGTGAAACCTAAACATGAAAACGGTTACTGCAAAGGAACGGTTTAACCTAGAAGAACGAAATTTGGTGAGCCAAGTGGGATTGGTGTACTTATCATTACCTGCCAGTATCATCAAGATTGGGTGAAAAAATGTTTGCTGAGATTTCAGGAAACTCGTAGTTTTACGGAAGCTTGGCAACCCCTTTCAATGAAAGTGATTCTCGTCAGTCTCTGCTTGGGGCTACTTCAATAGGACACAAACCATAGCGATAGAACTTGGAACTACATTATTGTACCAAGTTTCAAAGAGCTAGCACAAACCGTGTTGGATTTAGAGTTCCAACTACATGTACCCATATAGGAGAAAACAGAGTGAAACCTAAACATGAAAACGGTAACTGCATAGGAACGGTTAACCTAGAAGAACGAAATTTGGTGAGCCAAGTGGAATTTTTGTACTGATCATTACCTGCAAGTATCATCAAGATTGGGTGAAAAAATGTTTGCTGAGATTTCAGGAAACTCGTAGTTTTTTGGAAGCTTGGCATCCCCTTTCAATGTAAGTGATTCTCGTCAGTCTCTGCTTGGGGCTACTTCCATAGGACACAAACCATAGCGATAGAACTTGGAACTACATTATTGTGCCAAGTTTCAATGAGCTAACAGAATCCGTGTTTGATTTAGAGTTCCAAATACATGTATCCCTATAGGAGAAAACATTGAAACCTAAACATGAAAACGGTTACTGCAAAGGAACGGTTTAACCTAGAAGAACGAAATTGGGTGAGCCAAGTGGGATTGGTGTAATGATCATTTCCTGGCAGTACCATCAAAATTGGGTGAAAAAATGTTTGCTGAGATTTCAGGAAATTCGTAGTTTTTTGGAAGCTTGGCAACCCCTTTCAATGAAAGTGATTCTCGTCAGTCTCTGCTTGGGGCTACTTCAATAGGACACAAACCATAGGGATAGAACTTGGAACTACATTATTGTGCCAAGTTTCAAAGAGCTAACAGAAACCGTGTTTGATTTAGAGTTCCAACTACATGTATCCATACAAGAGAAACAGAGTGAAACCTAAACATGAAAACGGTTACTGCAAAGGAACGGTTTAACCTAGAAGAACGAAATTTGGTGAGCCAAGTGGGATTGGTGTACTGATCATTACCTGTAAGTATGATCAAGATTGGGTGAAAAAATTTTTTCTGAGATTTCAGGAAACTTGAAGTTTTTAGGAGTTTGGCAACCCCTTTCAATGAAAGTGATTCTCGTCAGTCTCTGCTTGGGGCTACTTCCATAGGACACAAACCATAGCGATAGAACTTGGAACTACATTATTGTGCCAAGTTTCAAAGAGCTAGCACAAACCGTGTTTGATTAAGAGTTCCAACTACATGTATCCATATAGGACAAAACAGAGTGAAACCTAAACATGAAAACGGTTACTGCAAAGGAACGGTTTAACCTAGAAGAACGAAATTTGGTGAGCCAAGTGGGATTGGTGTACTGATCATTACCTGCCAGTACCATCAAGATTGGGTGAAAAAATGTTTGCTGAGATTTCAGGAAACTCGTAGGTTTTTGGAAGCTTGGCAACCCCTTTCAATGAAAGTGATTCTCGTCAGTCTCTGCTTGGGCTACTTCAATAGGACACAAACCATAGCGATAGAACTTGGAACTACATTATTGTGCCATGTTTAAAAGAGCTAGCACAACCCGTGATTGATTTAGAGTTCCAACTACATGTATCCATATAGGAGAAAACAGAGTGAAACCTAAACATGAAACGGTTTACTGCAAAGGAACGGTTTAAACTAGAAGAACGAAATTTGGTGAGCCAAGTGGGATTGGTGTACTTATCATTACCTGCCAGTATCATCAATATTGGGTGAAAAAATGTTTGCTGAGATTTCAGGAAACACGTAGGTTTACGGAAGCTTGGCAACCCCTTTCAATGAAAGTGATTCTCGTCAGTCTCTGCTTGGGGCTACTTCAATAGGACACAAACCATAGCGATAGAACTTGGAACTACATTATTGTGCCAAGTTTCAAAGAGCTAGCACAAACCGTGTTGGATTTAGAGTTCCAAATACATGTACCCATATAGGAGAAAACAGAGTGAAACCTAAACATGAAAACGGTAACTGCATAGGAACGGTTTAACCTAGAAGAACGAAATTTGGTGAGCCAAGTGGAATTTTTGTACTGATCATTACCTGCCAGTACTATGAAGATTGGGTGAAAAAATGTTTGCTGAGATTTCAGGAAACTCGTAGTTTTTTGGAAGCTTGGCAACCCCTTCCAATGAATGTGATTCTCGTCAGTCTCTGCTTGGGGCTACTTCAATAGGACACAAACCATAGCGATAGAACTTGGAACTACATTATTGTGCCAAGTTTCAAAGAGCTAGCACAAACCGTGTTTGATTAAGAGTTCCAACTACATGTATCCATATAGGACAAAACAGAGTGAAACCTAAACATGAAAACGGTTACTGCAAAGGAACGGTTTAACCTAGAAGAACGAAATTTGGTGAGCCAAGTGGGACTGGTGAACTGATCATTACCAGCAAGTATCATCAAGATTGGGTGAAAAAATGTTTGCTGAGATTTCAGGAAACTCGTAGTTTTTTGGAAGCTTGGCAACCCCTTCCAATGAATGTGATTCTCGTCAGTCTCTGCTTGGGGCTACTTCAATAGGACACAAACCATAGCGATAGAACTTGGAACTACATTATTGTGCCAAGTTTCAAAGAGCTAGCACAAACCGTGTTTGATTTAGAGTTCCAACTACATGTATCCATATAGGAGAAAACAGTGAAACCTAAAACATGAAAACGGTTGCTGCAAAGGAACGGTTTAACCTAGAAGAACGAAATTTGGTGAGCCAAGTGGGACTGGTGAACTGATCATTACCTGCAAGTATCATCAAGATTGCGTGAAAAATTGTTTCCTGAGATTTCAGGATACTCGTGGTTTTTTGGAAGCTTGGCAACCCTTCCAATGAATTTGATTCTCGTCAGTCTCTGCTTGGGGCTACTTCCATAGGACATAAGCCATAGCGATAGAACTTGGAACTACATTATTGTGCCACGTTTCAAGGAGCTAGCACAAACCGTGTTTGATTTAGAGTTCCAACTACATGTATCCATATAGGACAAAACAGAGTGAAACCTAAACATGAAAACGGTTACTGCAAAAGAACGGTTTAACCTAGAAGAATGAAATTTGGTGAGCCAAGTGGGAATGGTGTACTGATCATTACCTGCAAGTATCATCAAGATTGGGTGAAAAATTTTTTTCTGAGATTTCAGGAAACTTGAAGTTTTTAGTAGTTTGGCAACCCCTTTCAATGAAAGTGATTCTCGTCAGTCTCTGCTTGGGGCTACTTCCATAGGACACAAACCATAGCGATAGAACTTGGAACTACATTATTGTGCCAAGTTTCAAAGAGCTAGCACAAACCGGGTTTGATTTAGAGTTCCAACTACATGTATCCATATAGGAGAAAACAGAGTGAAACCAAAACATGAAAACGGTTCCTGCAAAGGAACGGTTTAACCTAGAAGAACGAAATTTGGTGAGCCAAGTGGGATTGGTGTACTGATCATTACCTGCAAGTACCATCAAGATTGGGTGAAAAAATGTTTGCTGAGATTTCAGGAAATTCCTAGATTTGGAAGCTTGGCAACCCCTTCCAATGAATCTGATTCTCGTCAGTCTCTGCTTGGGGCTACTTCAATAGGACACAAACCATAGCGATAGAACTTGGAACTACTAGAACTTGGAACTACATTATTGTGCCAAGTTTCAAAGAGCTAGGACAAACCGTGTTTGATTTAGAGTTCCAACTACATGTATCCATAGAGGAGAAAACAGAGTGAAACCTAAACATCAAAACGGTTACTGCAAAGGAACGGTTTAACCTAGAAGAATGAAATTTGGTGAGCCAAGTGGATTGGTGTACTGATCATTACCTGCAAATTTCATCAAGATTGGGTGAGAAAATGTTTGCTGAGATTTCAGGAAACTCGTAGGATTTGGAAGCTTGGCAACCCCTTTCAATGAAAGTGATTCTCGTCTGTCTCTGCTTGGGGCTACTTCAATAGGACACAAACCATAGCGATAGAACTTGGAACTACATTATTGTGCCAAGTTTCAAAGAGCTAGCACAAACCGTGTTGGATTTAGAGTTCCAACTACATGTATCCATATAGGAGAAAACAGAGTGAAACCTAAACATGAAAAGGGTTACTGCAAAGGAACGGTTTAACCTAGAAGAACGAAATTTGGTGAGCCAAGTGGGACTGGTGTACTGATCATTACCTGCAAGTATCATCAAGATTGGGTGAAAAAATGTTTGCTGAGATTTCAGGAAACTCGTAGGTTTTTGGAAGCTTGGCAACCCCTTTCAATGAAAGTGATTCTCGTTAGTCTCTGCTTGGGGCTACTTCAATAGGACACAAACCATAGCGATAGAACTTGGAACTACATTATTGTGCCAAGTTTCAAAGAGCTAGCACAAACCCTGTTTGATTTAGAGTTCCAACTACATGTATCCATATATGAGAAAACAGAGTGAAACGTAAACATGAAAACGGTTACTGCAAAGGAACGGTTTAACCTAGAAGAACGAAATTTGGTGAGCCAAGTGGGATTGGTGTACTGATCATTACCTGCAAGTATCATCAAGACTGGGTGAAAAAAATGTTTGCTGAGATTTCAGGAAACTCGTATTTTTTTGGAAGCTTGGCAACCCCTTTCAATGAAAGTGATTCTCGTCAGTCTCTGCTTGGGGCTACTTCAATAGGACACAAACCATAGTGATAGAACTTGGAACTACATTATTGTGCCAAGTTTCAAAGAGCTAGCACAAACCGTGTTTGATTTAGAGTTCCAACTACATGTATCCATATATGAGAAAACAGAGTGAAACGTAAACATGAAAACGGTTACTGCAAAGGAACGGTTTAACCTAGAAGAACGAAATTTGGTGAGCCAAGTGGGATTGGTGTACTGATCATTACCTGCAAGTATCATCAAGACTGGGTGAAAAAATGTTTGCTGAGATTTCAGGAAACTCGTATTTTTTTGGAAGCTTGGCAACCCCTTTCAATGAAAGTGATTCTCGTCAGTCTCTGCTTGGGGCTACTTCAATAGGACACAAACCATAGCGATAGAACTTGGAACTACAATTATTGTGCGAAGTTTCAAAGAGCTAGCACAAACCGTGTTTGATTTAGAGTTCCAACTACATGTATCCATATAGGAGAAAACAGAGTGAAACCTAAACATGAAAACGGTTACTGCAAAGGAACGGTTAACCTAGAAGAACGAAATTTGGTGAGCCCAAGTGGGATTGGTGTACTTATCATTACCTGCCAGTATCATCAAGATTGGGTGAAAAAATGTTTGCTGAGATTTTCAGGAAACTCGTATTTTTTTGGAAGCTTGGCAACCCCTTTCAATGAAAGTGATTCTCGTCAGTCTCTGCTTGGGGCTACTTCAATAGGACACAAACCATAGCAATAGAACTTGGAACTACATTATTGTGCCAAGTTTCAAAGAGCTAGCACAAACCGTGTTGGATTTAGAGTTCCAACTACATGTATCCATATAGGAGAAAACAGAGTGAAACCTAAACATGAAAACGGTTACTGCAAAGGAACGGTTTGACCTAGAAGAACGAAATGTGGTGAGCCAAGTGGGATTGGTGTACTGATCATTACCTGCAAGTATCATCAAGATTGGGTGAAAAAATGTTTGCTGAGATTTCAGGAAACTCGTAGTTTTTTGGAAGCTTGGCAACCCCTTTCAATGAAAGTGATTCTCGTCAGTCTCTGCTTGGGGCTACTTCAATAGGACACAAACCATAGCGATAGAACTTGGAACTACATTATTGTGCCAAGTTTCAAAGAGCTAGCACAAACCGTGTTTGATTTAGAGTTCCAACTACATGTATCCATATAGGAGAAAAACAGAGTGAAACCTAAACATGAAAACGGTTACTGCAAAGGAACGGTTTAACCTAGAAGAAGGAAATTGGTGAGCCAAGTGGGATTGGTGTACTGATCATTACCTGCCAGTACCATCAAGATTGGGTGAAAAAATGTTTGCTGAGATTTCAGGAAATTCCTAGTTTTTTGGAAGCTTGGCAACCCCCTTTCAATGAAAGTGATTCCCGTCAGTCTCTGCTTGCGGCTACTTCAATAGGACACAAACCATAGCGATAGAACTTGGAACTACATTATTGTGCCAAGTTTCAAAGAGCTAGCACAAACCGTGTTTGATTTAGAGTTCCAACTACATGTATCCATATAGGAGAAAACAGAGTGAAACCTAAACATGAAAACGGTTACTGCAAAGGAACGGTTTAACCTAGAAGAACGAAATTTGGTGGAGCCAAGTGGGATTGGTGTACTTATCATTACCTGCCAGTATCATCAAGATTGGGTGAAAAAATGTTTGCTGAGATTCAGGAAACTCGTATTTTTTGGAAGCTTGGCAACCCCTTTCAATGAAAGTGATTCTCGTCAGTCTCTGCTTGGGGCTACTTCCATAGGACACAAACCATAGCGATAGAACTTGGAACTACATTATTGTGCCAAGTTTCAAAGAGCTAGCACAAACCGGGTTTGATTTAGAGTTCCAACTACATGTATCCATATAGGAGAAAACAGAGTGAAACCAAAAACATGAAAACGGTTCCTGCAAAGGAACGGTTTAACCTAGAAGAACGAAATTTGGTGAGCCAAGTGGGATTGGTGTACTGATCATTACCTGCCAGTACCATCAAGATTGGGTGAAAAAATGTTTGCTGAGATTTCAGGAAATTCCTAGATTTGGAAGCTTGGCAACCCCTTCCAATGAATCTGATTCTCGTCAATCTCTGCTTGGGGCTACTTTCAATAGGACACAAACCATAGCGATAGAACTTGGAACTACATTATTGTGCCAAGTTTCAAAGAGCTAGCACAAACCGTGTTTGATTTAGAGTTCCAACTACATGTATCCATAGAGGAGAAAACAGAGTGAAACCTAAACATGAAAACGGTTACTGCAAAGGAACGTTTAACCTAGAAGAATGAAATTTGGTGAGCCAAGTGGGATTGGTGTACTGATCATTACCTGCAAATTTCATCAAGATTGGGTGAGAAAATGTTTGCTGAGATTTCAGGAAACTCGTCGGTTTTTGGAAGCTTGGCAACCCCTTTCAATGAAAGTGATTCTCGTCAGTCTCTGCTTGGGGCTATCTTCAATAGGACACAAACCATAGCGATAGAACTTGGAACTACATTATTGTGCCAAGTTTCAAAGAGCTAGCACAAACCGTGTTTGATTTAGAGTTCCAACTACATGTATCCATATAGGACAAAACAGAGTGAAACCTAAACATGAAAACGGTTACTGCAAAGGAACGGTTTAACCTCGAAGAACGAAATTTGGTGAGCCAAGTGGGACTGGTGAACTGATCATTACCCTGCAAGTATCATCAGATTGGGTGAAAAAATGTTTGCTGAGATTTCAGGAAACTCGTAGTTTTTTGGAAGCTTGGCAACCCCTTTCAATGAAAGTGATTCTCGTCCAGTCTCTGCTTGGGGCTACTTCAATAGACACAAACCATAGGGATAGAACTTGGAACTACATTATTGTGCCAAGTTTCAAAGAGCTAACAGAAACCGTGTTTGATTTAGAGTTCCAAACTACATGTATCCATATAAGAGAAAACAGAGTGAAACCAAAACATGAAAACGGTTCCTGCAAAGGAACGGTTTAACCTAGAAGAACGAAATTTGGTGAGCCAAGGTGGGATTGGTGTACTGATCATTACCTGCCAGTACAATCAAAGATTGGGTGAAAAAATGTTTGCTGAGATTTCAAGAAATTCCTAGATTTGGAAGCTTGGCAACCCCTTCCAATGAATCTGATTCTCGTTAGTCTGTGCTTGGGGCTACTTCAATAGGACACAAACCATAGCGATAGAAGTTGGAACTACATTACTGTGCCAAGTTTCAAAGAGCTAGGACAAACCGTGTTTGATTTAGAGTTCCAACTACATGTATCCATATAGGAGAAAACAGAGTGAAACCTAAACATGAAAACGGTTACTGCAAAGGAACGGTTTAACCTAGAAGAACGAAATTTGGTGAGGCCAAGTGGGATTGGTGTACTGATCATTACCTGCAAGTATCATCAAGACTGGGTGACAAAAATGTTTGCTGAGATTTCAGGAAAACTCGTATTTTTTTGGAAGCTTGGCAACCCCTTTCAATGAAAGTGATTCTCGTCGTCTCTGCTTGGGGCTACTTCAATAGGACACAAACCATAGCGATAGAACTTGGAACTACATTATTGTGCGAAGTTTCAAAGAGCTAGCACAAACCGTGTTTGATTTGTGTTCCAACTACATGTATCCATATAGGAGAAAACACAGTGAAAACCTAAACATGAAAACGGTTACTGCAAAGGAACGGTTTAACCTAGAAGAACGAAATTTGGTGAGCCAAGTGGGATTGGTGTACTTAACATTACCTGCCAGTATCATCAAAGATTGGGTGAAAAAATGTTTGCTGAATTTCAGGAAACTCGTATTTTTTTTGAAGCTGGCAACCCCCTTTCAATGAAAGTGATTCTCGTCAGTCTCTGCTTGGGAACCATAGCAATAGAACTTGGAACTACATTATTGTGCCAAGTTTCAAAGAGCTAGCACAAACCGTGTTGGATTTAGAGTTCCAACTACATGTATCCATATAGGAGAAAACAGAGTGAAACCTAAACATGAAAACGGTTACTGCAAAGGAACGGTTTAACCTAGAAGAACGAAATGTGGTGAGCCAAGTGGGATTGGTGTACTGATCATTACCTGCAAGTATCATCAAGATTGGGTGAAAAAATGTTTGCTGAGATTTCAGGAAACTCGTAGTTTTTTGGAAGCTTGGCAACCCCTTTCAATGAAAGTGATTCTCGTCAGTCTCTGCTTGGGGCTACTTCAATAGGACACAAACCATAGCGATAGAACTTGGAACTACATTATTGTGCCAAGTTTCAAAGAGCTAGCACAAACCGGGTTTGATTTAGAGTTCCAACTACATGTATCCATATAGGAGAAAACAGAGTGAAACCAAAACATGAAAACGGTTCCTGCAAAGGAACGGTTTAACCTAGAAGAACGAAATTTGGTGAGCCAAGTGGGATTGGTGTACTGATCATTACCTGCCAGTACCATCAAGATTGGGTGAAAAAATGTTTGCTGAGATTTCAGGAAATTCCTAGATTTGGAAGCTTGGCAACCCCTTCCAATGAATCTGATTCTCGTCAATCTCTGCTTGGGCTACTTCAATAGGACACAAACCATAGCGATAGAACTTGGAACTACATTATTGTGCCAAGTTTCAAAGAGCTAGCACAAACCGTGTTTGATTTAGAGTTCCAACTACATGTATCCATAGAGGAGAAAACAGAGTGAAACCTAAACATGAAAACGGTTACTGCAAAGGAACGGTTTAACCTAGAAGAATGAAATTTGGTGAGCCAAGTGGGATTGGTGTACTGATCATTACCTGCAAATTTCATCAAGATTGGGTGAGAAAATGTTTGCTGAGATTTCAGGAAACTCGTAGGTTTTTGGAAGCTTGGCAACCCCTTTCAATGAAAGTGATTCTCGTCAGTCTCTGCTTGGGGCTACTTCAATAGGACACAAACCATAGCGATAGAACTTGGAACTACATTATTGTGCCAAGTTTCAAAGAGCTAGCACAAACCGTGTTTGATTTAGAGTTCCAACTACATGTATCCATATAGGACAAAACAGAGTGAAACCTAAACATGAAAACGGTTACTGCAAAGGAACGGTTTAACCTCGAAGAACGAAATTTGGTGAGCCAAGTGGGACTGGTGAACTGATCATTACCTGCAAGTATCATCAAGATTGGGTGAAAAAATGTTTGCTGAGATTTCAGGAAACTCGTAGTTTTTTGGAAGCTTGGCAACCCCTTTCAATGAAAGTGATTCTCGTCAGTCTCTGCTTGGGGCTACTTCAATAGGACACAAACCATAGGGATAGAACTTGGAACTACATTATTGTGCCAAGTTTCAAAGAGCTAACAGAAACCGTGTTTGATTTAGAGTTCCAACTACATGTATCCATATAAGAGAAAACAGAGTGAAACCAAAACATGAAAACGGTTCCTGCAAAGGAACGGTTTAACCTAGAAGAACGAAATTTGGTGAGCCAAGTGGGATTGGTGTACTGATCATTACCTGCCAGTACAATCAAGATTGGGTGAAAAAATGTTTGCTGAGATTTCAAGAAATTCCTAGATTTGGAAGCTTGGCAACCCCTTCCAATGAATCTGATTCTCGTTAGTCTGTGCTTGGGGCTACTTCAATAGGACACAAACCATAGCGATAGAAGTTGGAACTACATTACTGTGCCAAGTTTCAAAGAGCTAGGACAAACCGTGTTTGATTTAGAGTTCCAACTACATGTATCCATATAGGAGAAAACAGAGTGAAACCTAAACATGAAAACGGTTACTGCAAAGGAACGGTTTAACCTAGAAGAATGAAAATTTGGTGAGCCAAGTGGGATTGGTGTACTGATCATTACCTGCAAGTATCATCAAGATTGGGTGAAAAAATTTTTTCTGAGATTTCAGGAAACTTGAAATTTTTAGTAGTTTGGCAACCCCTTTCAATGAAAGTGATTCTCGTCAGTCTCTGCTTGGGGCTACTTCCATAGGACACAAACCATAGCGATAGAACTTGGAACTACATTATTGTGCCAAGTTTCAAAGAGCTAGCACAAACCGGGTTTGATTTAGAGTTCCAACTACATGTATCCATATAGGAGAAAACAGAGTGAAACCAAAACATGAAAACGGTTTCCTGCAAAGGAACGGTTTAACCTAGAAAAACGAAATTTGGTGAGCCAAGTGGGAT
>NW_027553909.1:0-26824 GCF_045843805.1 Urocitellus parryii
ACACTGACTCGCCCACACCACAAACCTGTGCACCTACACACACACACAGGAACACTGGCTCGCCCACACCACCCACCTGTGCACCTGCACACACACAGGAACACTGGCTCGCCCACACCACACACCTGTCCACCTACACACACAGGAACACTGGCTCGCCCACACCACACACCTGTGCACCTACACACACACAGGAACACTGGCTCGCCCACACCACACACCTGTGCACCTGCACACACACAGGAACACTAGCTCGCCTACACCACACACCTGTGCATCTGCACACACACAGGAACACTGGCATACCCACACCACACACCTTTGCACCTACACACAGCACACAGGAACACTGGGTTGCCCACTCCACACACCTGTGCACCTGCACACACACAGGAACACTGACTCGCCCACACCACACACCTGTGCACCTACACACTCACACAGGAACACTGGCTCGCCCACTCCACAGACCTGTGCACCTGCACACACCCAGGAACCCTGGCTCACCCACACCACACACCTGTGCACCTACACACACACACAGGAACACTGGCTCGCCCACACCACACACCTGTGCACCTACACACACATAGTAACACTGGCTCGCCCACTACAGACACCTGTGCACCGACACACAAACACAGGAACACTGGCTAGCCCACACCACACACCTGTGCACCTGCACACACTCCGGAACACTGGGTCACCCAAACCAAACACCTGTGCACCTGCACACACACAGGAACACTGGCTGGCCCACACCACACACCTGTGCACCTATACAAACACACAGGAACACTGGTTCGCCCACACACACAACTGTGCACCTACACACACAGGAACACTGGCTTGCCCACACCACACACCTGTACTCCTACACACACAGGAACACTGACTCGGCCACAGCACACACCTGTGCACCTACACACACTCACAGGAACTCTGGATCGCCCACACCACACACCTGTGCACCTACACACGCGCACAGGAACAATAACTCGCCAACACCACACACCTGTGCACTTACAGACACACAGGAACACTGGCTCGCCCACACCACACACCTGTGACCTACACACACACACAGGAACTCTGGCTCGCCCTCACCACACACCTGTGCACCTACACACAAACAGGAACACTGGCTCTCCCACACCACACACCTGTGCACCTACACACACACACAAGAACACTGGCTCCCCCACACCACACACCTGTGCACCTGAACACACAGGAAGAATGGCTCGCCCACACCACACATATGTGCACCTAAACAAACAGGAACACTGGCTCGCCTACACCACACACCTGTGCACCTGCGCACACACAGGAACACTGGCTCGCCCACACCACACACCTGTGCACCTACACACACAGACACAGGATCACTGGCATGCCCACACCACACATCTGTGCACCTGCACACACACAGGAACACTGGCTCGCCCACACCACACACCTGTGCACCTACAAACACACACACACAAGGGAACACTGGCTCGCCCACACCACACACCTGTGCACCTGCACACACACAGGAACACTGGCATGCCCCCACCACACACCTGTGCACCTCCACACACACACAGGAACACTGGCTTGCGCACACCACACACCTGTGCACCTGCACACACACAGGAACACTGTCTCGCCCACACCACACACCTATGCACCTGCACACACACAGGAACACTGGGCTCGCCCTCACGACACACCTGTGCAACTACACACACAAACAGGAACACTGGCTCACCCACACCACACACCTGTGCACCTGCACACACAAAGGAACACTGGCTCGCCCACACCACACACCTGTGCACCTACACACACACACAGGAACACTGGCTCGCCCACACCACACACCTGTGCACCTACACACACACACAGGAACACTGGCTCGCCCACACCACACACCTGTGCACCTACACACTCACACAGGAACACTGCTTCGATCACACCATACACCTGTGCACTTGCACACACACAGGAACACTGGCTCGCCCAAACCACACACCTGTGCACCTGCACACACACAGGAACACTGGCTCGCCCACACAACACACCTGTGCACCTGCACACACACACGGAACACTGGCTCGCCCACACCACACACCTGTGCACATACACACACACAGAGGAACACTGGCTCGCCCACACCACACACCTGTGCACCTCCACACACACAGGAACACTGGCTCGCCCACTCCACACACCTGTGCACCTGCACACACACAGGAACACTGGCTCACCCGCACCACACACCTGTGCACCTGCACACACACAGGAACACTACCTCACCCACACCACACACCTGTGCACCAACACACACACACAGGAACACTGGCTTGCCCACACCAAACACCTGTGCACCTATATTCACAGGAACACAAACTCGCCCACACCAAAAACCTGTGCACCTACACACACACACAGGAACACTGGCTCTCCCACACCACACAGCTGTGCATCTACACACACAGGAACACTAGCTCGCCCACACCACACACCTGTGCACCTGCACACACACAGGAACACTGGCTCGCCCACACCACACACCTGTGCACCTGCACACACACCGGAACACTGGCTCGCCTACACCACACACCTGTGCATCTGCACACACACAGGAACACTGGCATGCCCACACCACACACCTTCGCACCTACACACAGCACACAGGAACACTGGGTGGCCCACTCCACACACCTGTGCTCCTGCACACACACAGGAACACTGGCTCGCCCACACCACACACCTGTGCACCTACACACAAACACAGGAACACTGGCTCGCCCACACCACACACCTGTGCACCTACACACAAACACAGGAACACTGGCTCGCCCACACCACACACCTGTGCACCTGAACACACAGGAACACTGACTCACCCAAACCACACACCTGTGCACCTGCACACACACAGGAACACTGGCTCGCCACACCACACAACTGTGCACCTACACACAAACACAGGAACACTGTCTCTTCCACACCACACACCTGTGCACCTGCACACACACAGGAACACTGGCTCGCCCACACCACACACCTGTGCACCTACACACACAGGAACACTGGCTCGCCCCCACCACACACCTGTGCACCTACACACACAGGAACACTGGATTGCCCACACCACACACCTGTGCACCTACACACACAGGAACACTGGCTTGGCCACAGCACACACCTGTACACCTACACACACTCACAGGAACTCTGGATCGCCCACACCACACACCTGTGCACGTACACACACACACCTGAACACTGGCTCGCCAACACCACACACCTGTGCACTTACACACACACAGGAACACTGGCTCGCCCACACCACACACCTGTGACCTACACACACACAGGAACTCTGGCTCGCCCACACCACACACCTGTGCACCTACACACACAGGAACACAGTCTCGCCCACACCACACACCTGTGCACCTGAACACACAGGAAGAATGGCTCGCCCACACCACACATATGTGCACCTCAACACACAGGAAAAATGGCTCGCCAACATTACACACCTGTGCACCTGCGCACACACAGGAACACTGGCTCGCCCACACCACACACCTGTGCACCTACACACACACACACCGGATCACTGGCATGCCCACACCACACACCTGTGGACCTGCACACACACATCAACACTGGCTCGCCCACACCACACACCTGCACCTACACACACAGAGACACAAACACAGGAACACTGGCTCGCCCACACCACACCCCTGTGCACCTGCACACACACAGGAACACTGGCTCGCCCACACCACACACCTGTGCACCTACACACTCACACAGGAACACTGGCTCGCCAACACCACACACCTGTGCACCTGCACATACACACAGGAACACTGGCTTGGCCACAGCACACACCTGTGCACCTACACACACTCACAGGAACTCTGGATCGCCCACACCACACACCTGTGCACGTACACACACACACCTGAACACTGGCTCGCCAACACCACACACCTGTGCACTTACACACACACAGGAACACTGGCTCGCCCACACCACACACCTGTGCACCTACACACACAGGAACACTGGCTCGCCCACACCACCCACCTGTGCACCTGCACACACACAGTAACACTGGCTCGCCCACAACACACACGTGCACCTGCACACACACAGGAACACTGGCTCGCCTACACCACACACCTGTGCATCTGCACACACACAGGAATACTGGCATGCCCACACCACACACCTGTGCACCTACACACAGCACACAGGAACACTGGGTTGCCCACTCCACACACCTGTGCACCTGCACACACAGGAACACTGGCTCACCCACACCACACACCTGTGCACCTACACACTCACACAGGAACACTGGCTCTCCAACACCACACACCTGTGCACCTGCACATACACTCAGGAACACTGGCTCGCCCACACCACACACCTATGCACCTGCACACACAGGAACAGTGGCTCGCCCACACCACACACCTGTGCACCTCCACACACAGGAACATTGGCTCACCTACACCACACACCTGTGCACCTGCACACACACAGGAACACTGGGTTGCCCACTCCACACACCTGTGCACCTACACACACACACACAGGATCACTGGCATGCCCACACCACACACCTGTGCACCTGCACACACAGGTACACTGGCTCGCCCACACCACACACCTGTGCACCTACACACACACACACACAGGAATACTGGCTCGCCCACACCACACACCTGTGCACCTGCACACACACAGGAACACTGGCATGCCCCTACCACACACCTGTGCACCTACACACACAGACAGGAACACTGGCTCGCCCACACCACACACCTGTGCACCTATACACACAGTAACACTGGCTCGCCCACACCACACACCTGTGCATCTGCACACACACAGGAACACTGGCATGCCCACACCACACACCTGTGCACCTACACACAGCACACAGGAACACTGGCTTGCCCACACCACACCCCTGTGCACCTGCACACACACAGGAACACTGGCTCGCCCACACCACACACCTGTGCACCTACACACTCACACAGGAACACTGGCTCGCCAACACCACACACCTGTGCACCTGCACATACACACAGGAACACTGGCTTGCCCACACCACACACCTGTGCACCTGCACACACACAGGAACACTGGCTCACCCACACCACACACCTGTGCACCTACACACACACACAGGAACACTGGCTCGCCCACACCACACACCTGTGCACCTACACACACAGGAACACTGGCTCGTCCACACCACACACCTGTGCACCTGCACACACATAGGAATACTCACATGCCTGCATCACACACCTGTGTACCCGTACACACACAAGCACAGGTACACTTGCATGCCTACATCACACACCTGTGCACCTGCACATACACATTCACAGGAACACTCACCCACCCACATCACACTCCTGTGCATCTGCACACACACAGGAACACTCACACACCTGCATCACACACTTGTGCACCTGCATACACAGGCACATTCACACGGTCACATCACACACCTGTGCATCTGCACACACACACAGGAACACTCACACACCCGCGTCACAGCCCTGTGCAACTGCACACACAAGCACACCAGTCCTCAGGACTGCAGCCTTTCCAGAGAGCAAAGCCCCTCAGGCACGCGGAGCTGCCACCTGCCTCTCCTTCCAGGCTGACTTCCCGCCCACCCGCCGGTGGCCCTGCAGAGGGAGCAGCACAGACCCCTCCTCTCCTCTGGATGGGCTTCCCTGCCAGCAAGTTCAAGGATGGGTCAGACCATCCCCCTCCGCCAGAGCTGCGTGTCCCCAGCACCCAGCCAGGTCTCTAAGGGGTGTCCCTTTTGTGGAAAGAGACCTCATGAGCAGCGGGGCCCCAGAGCTGGGTGGCAGGGTGCGCTGGCTCAGAACGTGGGTGCCCTGGGCTGCAGTCCCCAGGAGTGGGTTGACAAACCTGCAGCTCCTCCTGGGGGCCCAGGCTGGCCGCCCGATGGGGCTGGGGGGCAGCTCTGCTGCTGCGTCCAGCGCCCCTGCCCTCCTCCTGGAGCCGCTGCCCTGGGCCCACACCTGGCCACTTTCCCCTGGACTGGAAGTGTCCAGCCCCTCACAGCTGCTGTGGGCACCAGGGCAGGCTCTGCCCTCCAGTGGGAAGTGTCCCTGGAGCCACCAGCCTGGCTGAGGCTGCTGGACGTTCCCTGTGAACTTGGTCAGGCCCAGTGGGCCCAGGTCTGGTTCGGCTGGCACCCCCCCCTTACCCTGGTTCTAATGAACTGCCTTTTTTCTTATCCAAAGCAATGTGAATTTTTTTTTGAGAGAGAGAGAGAGAGAGAGAGAGAGAGAGAGAGAGAGAGAGAGAGAGAATTTTAATATTTATTATTTTTTAGTTTTTTTTTTTTAGTTTTCGGAGGACACAACATCTTTGTTTGTATGTGGTGCTGAGGATCGAACCCGGGCTGCAGGCATGCCAGGCGAGCGCGCTACCACTTGAGCCACATCCCAGCCCTAAAAGCACAGTTTTAAATAAGCAAAAATAGCACTCAACACACTGCTCATCTCACCACGCAGAGGGACGCGCGGGCGAGCTCGACGGCTGAGTGTCAGATTTGCCTGTGCATAGACACCGACCCGCTGTTGAGCCCCCGTGAACCTGTCCCCCGCATCCTAAACCGACCTCTGGGGGGATATTTAACCTGCTTCCATTTGTTACTGTTAGAAAAAAGGTACCAATAAATATCCTTGGAAAGTGTCCCGTGCATCCTAAATGGCCCCTGGACCAACCTCCCAGGTGTTGGAATGCGGGGCCTCCCCTGGGCGGCGGGACGCGAAGCCAAGGGTTCGGGGCATGGTCTTTTCTTGCCCCTCAGAGGATCGGGGTCCTGTATTTCCAGTGAAGGACCCTGGTGAGTGCTAAGCTAGATAGGTGTCCCCACCTCCCAAGAGCAAGTCCAGGGACCCCCCTTCAGAGCAGGGACTGCTCTGTCCTCCCTCAACCCCACTGAATCCACAGGAAACTAAGAAGCAGGCCATGCATGGCCAGAGACTGCTCTCCCCAGGGACCAGGGGACCTGGACTCCAGTGTGTGGCATTGGCTTGGAAGAGTCAGAGTCGACCAGCCGACGGGCACCCGGGCAGCCGGCAGCCCGGGACCCAGGGCCCAGGAAGCATGGACCCTGCAGGGCCCTTGCACACGGACCAGTGGGGCTCCACGCAGGCAGGGTGGGCAGCGGAGGTGTTTGCCCTCTTGGAGCCTGGAGCTGTAGTGACAGCAGTGGCACCCAGGGACCGGAGGGCCACCAAACAGGAGGACCCGGCACAGCGTGGGTCCTGAGGACCCCACCACTGCCTCCATCTGGGGCCCCGTCCATCGGGCTCTTCAACTTGGGCTCCCCTGTAATGGACGCTGCACCTTCGACAGGGCTGTGGAACTCCCCTGGAAAAGCCGTGGCCGTGGCGTGTGGAGGTGGGGAGGCCAGCTCAGCCCCTCGCCAGCCAGTGACTCAGGCCAGCATCCATCCCCCCAGAGGCGAAGCCCAGGTCAGAGTGGGGCAGGCCCCTCTGCTGTGGCCTCTGGGACCGCTCAGGGGTGCTGAGCCCTCAGGGCACAACCGTGGTGCCAGGGACAGGAATCCAAGCCCAGGGGCCGGGTCCTGGACACACCCCTGGGTGCCTTTGTTCACATCCCTGCACACGCATGTGCGTCACGAGTGGAAAAGCCGTCAACGCGGGAGGGAGGCGGCTGTGCTCCTGCTGCTCACAGCTGAGCTCAGCGTCACCGCACACAGTGGCCAAGGTCACCACAACACCTTGGCTGTTGAAAGCCCCAAGGTATCCAGGCAGGAGATGGCCAGTCAGGACCACTGAGCTCTAACTCACTGGTCCAACTGGCTGTTCATCAGGGCGACCACTGCCGTGCTCACAGACACCACGTGGTGCCCGCCCGCCGTGCGAGCACCGACTGCCTGCGGGGAGCAGGGAGCACGCGACCCGATCACCTGGCTTCACAGCCATTTGTAGTGGGGATGTGAGGCAGACGGACACTGAGAGGAGGCCAGGACACCCAGGGTCCTCCGAGTGGACAAGCCTTCCGTGCTGGTTGTGTGTGTGGAGTGTGAGTGCGTCTGACATGTTCCAAGATGGACCCTCCACCATGGCACACGACCGTGTGTCTAGAATGTGTGAAGAAGCCCGTGTTGAGCCCTGGTGGGACGAGGTCACCTCACACACGGCCCGTCCCCACTGGAGCTTCTGGGAGCATCGCTGCACTTACTGGAGCAGTCAGCTGGCAGCCTGAGTTGGTTGTGTGTGCAGCCTGTGTGTGCAGCCTGTGTGTGCAAGATGTGTGTGCATCCAGGGTGTGCAGCCTGTGTGTGCAAGATGTGTGTGCATCCAGGGTGTGCAGCCTGTGTGTGCAAGATGTGTGTGCATCCAGGGTGTGCAGCCTGTGTGTGCAAGATGTGTGTGCAGCCTGTGTGTGCAACCAGGGTGTGCAGCCTGTGTATGCAAGATGTGTGTGCAGCCTGTGTGTGCAAGATGTGTGTGCATCAAGGGTGTGCAGCCTGTGTATGCAAGATGTGTGTGCAGCTTGTGTGTTCAAGATGTGTGTGCAGCCTCTGTGTGCATGCAGGGTGTGCAGCCTGCGTGTGCAGCCTGCGTGTGCAAGATGTGTGTGCATCCAGGGTGTGCAGCCTGTGTATGCAAGATGTGTGTGCAGGCTGTGTGTGCAAGATGTGTGTACAGCCTCTGTGTGCATCCAGGGTGTGAAGCCTGTGTGTGCAGCCTGTGTGTGCAACCAGGGTGTGCAGCCTGTGTATGCAAGATGTGTGTGGAGCCTGTGTGTGCATCCAGGGTGTGCAGCCTGTGTGTGCAGCCTGTGTGTGCAACCAGGGTGTGCAGCCTGTGTATGCAAGATGTGTGTGGAGCCTGTGTGTGCATCCAGGGTGTGCAGCCTGTGTGTGCAACCTGTGTGTACAGCTGTGTGTGCAGCCTGTGTGCATCCAGGGTGTGGGAGACAACCAGGCTCTTGGGTAAAAGAGTAGGTGACAAGCTACATCCTAAGCCCCAGGAGATGGCAGGTCAGCGGCTGTCCACCCCGGGGATGGGGGTCAGGCCCAATTCCTGTGTCCTGTGTCAGAGCCTGTGGGCCTCAGCTTCCCCGGAGCTCATGGAGAGGTCGGCAGCCCCAGGAGGTGCTGGACATTTGGGCAGAAAGTCAGTCAGCAAATTGGCAGTGGGCAAGTGTGCTTGCAGCAGTGAGCCCGACAGGCTGGGGACTGTCGGGGCCCAGGCCCCCCAGCCAGGCCGCCTGGCCCTGAGGTGGCGAGGTCTGGGGTTGGACATCGCTGTGAGGGCTGCTCCTCCAGCTGCCCTGGGGAAGGAGGGCAGAACAGGCCCTGTGTGGGGGAGCAAGGCCAGGCGCAGGGGGGGTGTTGGGGACGTGGGGGCAGCGCACACACTGCCTGGGGGTGTGACGGGGAGGGCACGAGGGACTCTGCCAGAGCATTGTGACTCTGTGACTCGCCCCCAACTTGAGTGAGGCTTTGCGGTGACTCTGTGGGGTACAAAGACACACGCGGTCCTTTCCCCGGGGTCTGCCCTTGTCCGGTTCAGCCATTTCTTTCCTGATGTAAAATCCACACGTGGGGAGTCGAGCCAGACCCCGAGGCCTCCTCGCATTGTGCTGAGGCTGCTCGGGGAGCAGGGTGGAGTGTTTGTGTCCCAGAGGGGTCTGGCCCCCTTGTTGTGCCCACCAGGAAGCCCAGTGCCTGGCCCCTGCTGGCGCTGCCCAGGCAGCCCGTGTCTGCGGGGCCCATGTTAATTCTCGGCTTCTCGAACCCCGATTTCCTCTTCGTTGCTCCTTCAGCCTGATCTGCCGGGTGGGCTGGTGGCCTGAAGCCTAGGCCCTGTGCTGGGCTGTTGCTCCAGACCTGAGGATGTGGCCTCCCTGGAGCTCTGTGCTCTCCAGGCCTGGGGTGATCCGCCTCAGTAACTGTCCCTTGGAGGAGGCCCAGTGGCAAGACTCTCCTGCGCAGCTGAGGGCAGGAGCCCCAGCAGCCTCTCCCACTCCCGCAGCCCTGGCCAGCTGCCGGGCAGGCAGCTCACTCCTGCACACACTCCTCTCTCTGGAAGCAGCCAAGAGGCTGTGCCCTCTTCCCAAAGCCACTCCCCTGCAGGGCTGCCGTGCACCCTGGACCTCCCTGGACTCCTGGGCAGGGGCTGGACCTCACTGAGACCATGAGCTCCTGCTCTCAGTTTGCAGACACTGGATGCCAGGGCAGGGCCTGCATACAGGCCAGACAGCCCTGCGCCCAAGGCAGACCCTGCCTTGTCCACACACCAGGGTCCACCAAAGGATGCTCGGGGACACAGCCCTTGGACAAGAGCGCCGCAGCCCTAGGTGCCTTTGTCCCCTGCTCCGTATTGTAGCCAGTGGCTGATGGCCCTGGGAGCTTAGGAGACCCGGGTCTCCCACAGCTTCCTGCAGCCTCAGGCCCTCGCCTCTTGTCCTGCATGTGTCTGAGGCATCGGGGGGAAGAGCATGGGCGTCCCTGGCCCAGGGAGACGCGGTCTCCACCTGCTCAGGCCTGTCCTGCCATGCATGGGGACCGCAGCCTTGGCCCGCGGCCACTGCGTGTGTGTCACAGATCTGAGGGGCACACCTGTGTGTCCTTGTGAAGCCCCGTGTTCAAAGCTTCCAGACGTTGGCGGACTCTTTGGTGTCTGGAAACTGATTTACTCCCACCTCAAACCAAGGCTCTCTCCACACGGGAGTCTCCTGGGACCCTCCAAGGTGCTGCGTCTGCGCCAGCGGCTGCCGGTCCTGCTCTGCAAACGTCTCTGCAAGGGCCACCGTCCGAGAGGAGCCTGTCCAGGCTGAGCGCCAGGCAACAGGGCACTCCCCACGCTCAGCTGACCGCTGGACCCAGGAATCACATTAAGACCCGCACTCCTGCTCATCCCAGGCCCGTGAGCAGGGTCAGCGCGAGTGGCCGGCTGTTCCCCTGGGCAGTCGCACTGGGCCTTGGGAGCGCCCGGCTGCACCGAGTCAGGAGGAGTTCAGCCCAACCAAGGCTCGACTCGGGCGCCATCAGTCCTGCACCCAAATGGGACTCGACTGTCAGTCGTAAGAGACCACCCAGAGACTCCTCTCTACATTCTGGAAGTTTCTCTTAGAGCTCAACCACCCAAGCAGCAGCACCCCAGTCATGAGCTGGGAGGGCCAGGCGGTGCTGCCCAGGGCGGCCTCCCAGAGAGTCCCGTGTCTGCCCAGTCCCCTGAGGGAAGACCCTCGCCGGCCTACGTTTTGGGCTGTGGCTTGCCGGGCAGGGTGGCCAGGAGAGACTTGCTGTGCATCTCTGGCTCTGCTTGACCATAGATGGAGAGAGAGACATCAGGGTCTGACCAGCCCCTTCCAGACACCGGGCAGGCCCCGCGCCCGCCGGGCAGGCCTCACCGCCGATGCTGCACGGAGGGCCCCTCAGGCTTGTGGTCATCTGCAGGGGAGGAAGGGAAGCGTCCAGCCCCGGGCTGCTTCCTGAGCTCATTTAGAAGGGAGCCACCTCCTCCCCATCTGTTTCTTTTTCAGATAAAATCTGTTTTAGGACAGAAGTATGTGCTCTGCTTTACCCACGCTAGCCTCCCCAGCGCTGGGACGGGGCCTCCTCCTGGGTGGGGGCAGCTGTGGCCCAGGGCGTCCCTCCGGCACGCTCAGAGCCGGGCAGGGGTCAGACCCTGGAGCACCTCTGGCTCAGGCGCACCCAGGGTGGGAGGCCCCCCCGGAGGCTGCCCTGTCCAGGCCCGGGTTCTGCTCCCCACCATCCCCAGCCCCTGGGGGCTCCAGGGCCTCGTGGGCTGTGAGGAGGCCCCAGTTGTCCCATCCTGTGAGTCACCCGCAGGGGTCTTCCAGGGGCCGCGAGTGGCCCCAAGGCCAGCAGGGCCGCTTAGGGACCCCCACACCCCTCCTCCACAGCACGTTGTGTTCCTGGTGACTCCACTGCAGAGAAGCAGCTGCCCGGGGAGGACAGTGGTTCCACCTGGGGTCATGCCAGGTCTGAGGGCGGCTGAGCCTCTGAAATGTGCTTCTCAGAAGGAGGCCAGGGCCCAGGAGAGACAGAGCATGGGCCAAGAGTGCCCAGCTGGGTGGGTCAGACAGCTCTGTCCATCCGAGAGCAGGGCTGGGTCTGCCCAGCCTGAGTGTCACCTGCCCGGTCCCACTCTACCTTCACTCTGGGTCCACCCTTCCTCCCCAGGCAGCATGGCACAGCCAGCTGTGCCACAGACCCCCAGCTCTGCAGGACCCAGGAAGGACGGCCAGGCCTCTGGAAAGGGCTCAGAGCCAGCGTCCGCCACACAGTGGTGGGGAGTGAAGAGCCACGGCCAGCAGCGTGCTGCAAGCAAGGCTCCGCTGACGGCTCAAGCCCATGGCCATCCTGTCAGACGGACACATGGGACCTCGGTGCAGGAAGGCCGGTGGCAAAGACCAGAGTGGGGGAGTGTCGCCAGCTGCTGACACGCAGGCCCACCTGCAGAAGTTCCAGAGGGACAGGTCCCACCAACGTGGCACTCCTAAAGAGTGGCAGGGTTTTAGGACATGAAGAAAAGTAAAATGATCTAAAAAGCCGCCAAGAAGGGAATACTAGGAAACAGAGTGCCTGCTCGGCGCTTCCCAGGGCAGCCCCCCTGTTGTCCCTGCAGAACCAGGCTGGGCCTTCAGAGGCGCAGGGCAGGGCCAGGCCCCTCTCCACACAGCTCCAAGGGGCCCGGGTGGGACGCCCCGAGGGGAGGAGGGGCAGAATTCCCGCTGACAAAGTAGCAGGGGCCAGGGACCTGCCCAGCCTCCTGGGCCAGGCTGTGCCAGCCAGCCCTCCTGCATCCCTCCTCTGGCCCAGGGACATCACTCCTGCTTCTCAGCTGACCACACCGCTGCCAGCACCCTGGGTGGGGACAGGCCCCAGCATGGCAGGCCCCTAGGTGGCCCCACAGGCCTTGTGAGGAGGGGCAGATGCTGGGCCACCAGTCCCTTCCTGTCAACACGGAGAACAGCTTTCTCTCTCTGGGATGACCCAACCAGAACCAGATGTCCCCCACACAGGGGCGAGGCTGACCTGCATGCCAGAGCGCCACCCGCACAGCCGGGCCCTGGCCGCCCAGTTCCACAGGACTGGCCTCCCCTGAGCACGGTGGCTGTGAGGCTGGTCCAGGCACAGCCCCAGGCCCCAGTCCCAAGGAGGCACAGGCCAGCAGCTCCCTGGACTCTCCTGCTGGCTTCTGAGCTCTGGTAGGTTTCTCACTGGGAGCAGGTTCTGGAGCCAAGGTCAGTGTTGCTGGTCAGCCCTTTGGGAGGCTGGCTTTGGGACACAGGCCCACTGCGTCCAAAAGGGGCAGCCATGGCAGAAAACCCGCATATGAGGTTCCCAGGGACGGTGCAGGTGGGCACCCAACGTGAGCGCAGGCCAATGGGCCGCAGACCTCACCACTATGCCTATACCTGTCTCCCGTGCCCACCGTGGGCACTTGAGTCCCCTGGCTTCCACAGGCTCTGCCTGTCCATGAAGCCCTCTGTTTGTCCTGCCTGTGTGATCAGCCACGAAGACCAACTCTGTACCAACCAAGACATGCCCCTGGAGCCACTTCTCAACAGGAGTCACACAAGGACCCAGAGGGACAGGCCCAGCTCAGGGTGCCATGTGTGCGGAACCAGCAGGTCTAGTGGCCCCTCCTGTGGCGGGGTGTCCCACGGGGCAATGGAGCTGCCAAGCTGATCAGTGTGGCAAAGGAATCTGGCTGGTCATTTGCTTTTCCTTTGACCAATTTGGATTTCAATATAAATAGCCATATTGGATCAGGGCCAGGACCAAGGAGACGCAGGGGGACCTCGTGCTTGACATGGTACAATCACCAAGAGATTGGCAGGAGACACCTGTGAAGAGGGTTCAAAGCTGTAAGCAACTTGCAAGAAGCAGGAGACGAACCAGGATCTCCCTGTGTGGGGACAGGGTCAGGATCTCCCTGTGTGAGGACGGGTCAGGATCTCCCTGTGTGAGGACAGGTCAGGATCTCCCTGTGTGGGGACAGGGTCAGGATCTCCCTATGTGAGGAAAGGGTCAAATCTCCCTGTGTGAGGACAGGGTCAGGATCTCCCTGTGTGGGGACAGGTCAGGATCTCCCTGTGTGAGGACAGGTCAGGATCTCCCTGTGTGAGGACAGGTCACGATCTCCCTGTGTGGGTACAGGTCAGGAACTCCCTGTGTGAGGACAGGTCAGGATCTCCCTGTGTGGGGACAGGTCAGGATCTCCCTGTGTGAGGACAGGTCAGGATCTCCGTGTGTGCGGACAGGTCAGGATCTCCCTGTGTGAGGACAGGTCAGGATCTCCCAGTGTGGGGACAGGGTCAGGATCTCCCTGTGTGGGGACAGGTCAGGATCTCCCTGTGTGAGGACAGGTCAGGATCTCCCTGTGTGGGGACAGGTCAGGATCTCCCTGTGTGGGGACAGGGTCAGGATCTCCCTGTGTGGGGACAGGGTCAGGATCTACCTGTGTGGGGACAGGGTCAGGATGTCCCTGTGTGGGGACAGGTCAAGATCTCACTGTGTGAGGACAGGTCAGGATCTCCCTGTGTGGGGACAGGTCAGGATCTCCCTGTGTGAGGACAGGTCAGGATCTCCGTGTGTGCGGACAGGTCAGGATCTCCCTGTGTGAGGACAGGTCAGGATCTCCCAGTGTGGAGACAGGGTCAGGATCTCCCTGTGTGGGGACAGGTCAGGATCTCCCTGTGTGAGGACAGGTCAGGATCTCCCTGTGTGGGGACAGGTCAGGATCTCCTTGTGTGAGGACAGGTCAGGATCTCCCTGTGTGAGGACAGGGTCAGGATCTCACTGTGTGAGGACAGGTCAGGATGTCCCTGTGTGAGGACAGGTCAGGATCTCCCTGTGTGAGGACAGGGTCAGGATGTCCCTGTGTGAGGACAGGTCAGGATCTCCCTGTGTGGGGACAGGGTCAGGATCTCCCTGTGGGGACAGGGTCAGGATCTCCCTGTGTGAGGACAGGTCAGGATGTCCCTGTGTGAGGACAGGTCAGGATCTCCCTGTGTGAGGACAGGGTCAGGATCTCCCTGTGTGAGGACAGGTCAGGATGTCCCTGTGTGAGGACAGGGTCAGGATCTCCCTGTGTGGGGACAGGGTCAGGATCTCCCTGTGTGGGGACAGGTCAGGATCTCCCTGTGTGAGGACAGGTCAGGATCTCCCTGTGTGAGGACAGGGTCAGGATCTCCCTGTGTGAGGACAGGTCAGGATCTCCCTGTGTGAGGACAGGGTCAGGATCTCCCTGTGAGGACAGGTCAGGATCTCCCTGTGTGAGGACAGGTCACGATCTCCCTGTGTGGGTACAGGTCAGGATCTCCCTGTGTGAGAACAGGTCAGGATCTCCCTGTGTAGGGACAGGTCAGGATCTCCCTGTGTGGGGACAGGTCAGGTTCTCCCTGTGTGGGGACAGGTCAGGATCTCTCTGTGTGGGGACAGGTCAGGATCTCCCTGTGTGGGGACAGGTCAGGTTCTCCCTGTGTGGGGACAGGTCAGGATCTCTCTGTGTGGGGACAGGTCAGGATCTCCCTGTGTGGGGACAGGGTCAGGATCTCCCTGTGTGGGGACAGGGTCAGGATCTCCCTCTGTGAGGACAGGTCAGGATCTTCCTGTGTGGGGACAAGGTCAGGATCTCCCTCTGTGAAGACAGGTCAGGATCTTCCTGTGTGGGAACAGGTCAGGATCTCCCTGTGTGGGGACAGGTCAGGATCTCCCTGTGTGGGGACAGGTCAGGATATCCCTGTGTGAGGACAGGTCAGGATCTCCCTGTGTGGGGACAGGGTCAGGATCTCCCTCTGTGAGGACAGGTCAGGATCTCCCTGTGTGGGGACAGGTCACGATCTCCCTGTGTGGGGACAGGGTCAGGATCTCCCTGTGTGAGGACAGGTCAGGATCTCCCTGTGTGGGGACAGGGTCAGGATCTCCCTGTGTGGGGACAGGTCAGGATATCCCTGTGTGAGGACAGGTCAGGATCTACCTGTGTTGGGACAGGGTCAGGGGACAGGGTCAGGATCTCCCTGTGTGGGGAGAGGTCAGGATCTCCCTGTGTGGGGACAGGTCAGGATGTCCCTGTGTGAGGACAGGTCAGGATGTCCCTGTGTGGGGACAGGGTCAGGATGTCCCTGTGTGGGGACAGGTCAGGATCTCCCTGTGTGAGGACAGGTCAGGATCTCCCTGTGTGGGGACAGGTCAGGATCTCCCTGTGTGGGGACAGGGTCAGGATCTCCCTGTGTGGGGACAGGTCAGGATCTCCCTGTGTGAATGCGGGTCAGGATCTCCCTGTGTGAGGACAGGTCAGGATCTCCCTGTGTGAGGACAGGGTCAGGATCTCCCTGTGTGAGGACAGGTCAGGATCTCCCAGTGTGGGGACAGGGTCAGGATCTCCCTGTGTGGGGACAGGGTCAGGATCTCCCTGTGTGGGGACAGGGTCAGGATCTCCCTGTGTGGGGACAGGTCAGGATCTCCCTGTGTGAAGGCGAGTCAGGATCTCCCTGTGTGAGGACAGGTCAGGATCTACCTGTGTGGGGACAGGTCAGGATCTCCCTGTGTGGGCATAGGGTCAGGATCTCCCTGTGTGGGGATAGGGTCAGGATCTCCCTGTGTGGGGACAGGTCAGGATCTCCCTCTGTGAGGACAGGTTAGGATCTCCCAGTGTGGGGACAGGGTCAGGATCTCCCTGTGTGAGGACAGGTCAGGATCTCCCTGTGTGAGGACAGGGTCAGGATCTCCCTGTGTGAGGACAGGTCAGGATCTCCCTGTGTGAGGACAGGGTCAGGATCTCCCTGTGAGGACAGGTCAGGATCTCCCTGTGTGAGGACAGGTCAGGATCTCCCTGTGTGGGGACAGGGTCAGGATATCCCTGTGTGAGGACAGGTCAGGATCTCCCTGTGTGGGGACAGGGTCAGGATCTCCCTGTGTGAGGACAGGTCAGGATCTCCCTGTGTGGGGACAGGGTCAGGATCTCCGTCTGTGAGGACAGGTCAGGATCTTCCTGTGTGGGGACAGGTTAGGATCTCCCTGTGTGGGGACAGGGTCAGGATCTCCCTGTGTGAGGACAGGTCAGGATCTCCCTGTGTGGGGACAGGGTCAGGATCTCCCTGTGTGAGGACAGGTCAGGATCTCCCTGTGTGGGGACAGGGTCAGGATCTCCGTCTGTGAGGACAGGTCAGGATCTTCCTGTGTGGGGACAGGTTAGGATCTCCCTGTGTGGGGACAGGGTCAGGATCTCCCTGTGTGAGGACAGGGTCAGGATCTTCCTGTGTGAGGACAGGGTCAGGATCTCCCTGTGTGAGGACAGGGTCAGGATCTCCCTGTGTGGGGAAAGGGTCAGGATCTCCCTGTGTGGGGACAGGGTCAGGATCTCCCTCTGTGGGGACAGGGTCAGGATCTACCTGTGTGCGGACAGGTCAGGAACTCCCTGTGTGAGGACAGGTCAGGATCTCCCTGTGTGGAGACAGGGTCAGGATGTCCCTGTGTGGGGAAAGGTCAAGATCTCCCTGTGTGGGGACAGGTCAGGATCGCCCTGTGTGGGGACTGGTCAGGATCTCCCTGTGTGGGGACAGGGTCAGGATCTCCCTGTGTGGGGATAGGTCAGTATCTCCCTGTGTGAGGACAGGGTCAGGATCTCCCTGTGTGGGGACAGGTCAGGATCTCTCTGTGTGGGGACAGGTCAGGATCTCCCTGTGTGAAGGCGGGTCAGGATCTCCCTGTGTGAGGACAGGTCAGGATCTCCCTGTGTGAGGACAGGGTCAGGATCTCCCTGTGTGGGGACAGGTCAGGATCTCCCTGTGTGAGGACAGGTCAGGATCTCCGTGTGCGGACAGGTCAGGATCTCCCTGTGTGAGGACAGGTCAGGATCTCCCAGTGTGGGGACAGGGTCAGGATCTCACTGTGTGAGGACAGGTCAGGATGTCCCTGTGTGAGGACAGGTCAGGATCTCCCTGTGTGAGGACAGGGTCAGGATCTCCCTGTGTGAGGACAGGTCAGGATCTCCCTGTGTGGGGACAGGGTCAGGATCTCCCTGTGTGGGGACAGGGTCAGGATCTCCCTGTGTGAGGACAGGTCAGGATCTCCCTGTGTGAGGACAGGGTCAGGATCTCCCTGTGTGGGGACAGGTCAGGAACTCCCTGTGTGAGGACTGGTCAGGATCTCCCTGTGTGAGGACAGGGTCAGGATGTCCCTGTGTCAGGACAAGTCAGGATGTCCCTGTGTGGGGACAGGGTCAGGATGTCCCTGTTTGAGGACTGGTCAGGATCTCCCTGTGTGGGGACAGGGTCAGGATGTCCCTGTGTGAGGACAGGGTCAGGATGTCCCTGTGTGGGGACAGGTTCAGGATCTCCCCGTGTGAGGACTGGTCAGGATCTCCCTGTGTGAGGACAGGGTCAGGATGTCCCTGTGTGAGGACAGGGTCAGGATCTCCCTGTGTGGGGACAGGGTCAGGATGTCCCTGTGTGAGGACAGGGTCAGGATGTCCATTGTGAGGACAGGGTCAGGATCTCCCTGTGTGAGGACAGGTCAGGATCTCCCTGTGTGGGGACAGGTCAGGATCTCCTTGTGTGAGGACAGGTCAGGATCTCCCTGTGTGAGGACAGGGTCGGGATCTCACTGTGTGAGGACAGGTCAGGATGTCCCTGTGTGAGGACAGGTCAGGATCTCCCTGTGTGAGGACAGGGTCAGGATCTCCCTGTGTGAGGACAGGTCAGGATCTCCCTGTGTGGGGACAGGGTCATGATCTCCCTGTGTGGGGACAGGGTCAGGATCTCCCTGTGTGAGGACAGGTCAGGATCTCCCTGTGTGAGGACAGGGTCAGGATCTCCCTGTGTGGGGACAGGGTCAGGATGTCCCTGTGTGAGGACTGGTCAGGATCTCCCTGTGTGGGGACAGGGTCAGGATGTCCCTGTGTGAGGACAGGGTCAGGATGTCCCTGTGTGGGGACAGGGTCAGGATCTCCCCGTGTGAGGACTGGTCAGAATCTCCCTGTGTGAGGACAGGGTCAGGATGTCCCTGTGTGAGGACAGGGTCAGGATCTCCCTGTGTGGGGACAGGGTCAGGATGTCCCTGTGTGAGGACAGGGTCAGGATGTCTCTGTGTGAGGACAGGGTCAGGATCTCACTGTGTGAGGACAGGTCAGGATCTCCCTCTGTGAGGACAGGGTCAGGAACTCCCTGTGTGGGGACAGGGTCAGGATCTCCCTGAGTGAGGACAGGGTCAGGATCTCCCTGTGTGGCGACAGGGTCAGGATCTCCCTGTGTGGGGACAGGGTCAGGATCTCCCTGTGTGGGGACAGGTCAGGATCTCCCTGTGTGGGGACAGGGTCAGGATCTCCCTGTGTGGGGACAGGTCAGGATCTCTCTGTGTGGGGACAGGTCAGGATCTCCCTGTGTGAAGGCGGGTCAGGATCTCCCTGTGTGAGGAAAGGTCCGGATCTCCCTGTTGAGGACAGGGTCAGGATCTCCCTGTCTGAGGACAGGTCAGGATCTCCCAGTGTGGGGACAGGGTCAGGATCTCCCTGTGTGGGGACAGGTCAGGATCTCCCAGTGTGGGGACAGGGCCAGGATCTCCCTGTGTGGGGACAGGTCAGGATCTCCCTGTGTGGGGACAGGTCAGGATCTCCCTGTGTGGGGACAGGGTCAGGATCTCCCTGTGAGGGAACAGGGTCAGGATCTCCCTGTGTGGGGACAGGTCAGGATCTCCCTGTGTGGGGACAGGGTCAGGATCTCCCTGTGTGGGGACAGGTCAGGATCTCCCTGTGTGAGGACAGAGTCCGGATCTCCCTCTGGGAGGACAGGTTAGGATCTCCCTGTGTGGGGACAGGTAAGGATCTCCCTGTGTGAGGACAGGTCAGGATCTCCCTGTGTGAGGACAGGTCTGGATCTCCCTGTGTGGGGAAAGGTCAGGATCTCCCTGTGAGAGGACAGGTCAGGATCTCCCTGTGTGGGGGACAGGTCAGGATCTCCCTGTGTGAGGACAGGTCAGGATCTCCCTGTGTGAGAACAGGGTAAGGATCTCCCTGTGTGAGGACAGGTCAGGATGTCCCTGTGTGAGGACAGGGTCAGGATCTCCCTGTGTGGGGACAGGGTCAGGATCTCCCTGTGTGGGGACAGGTCAGGATCTCCCTGTGTGAGGACAGGTCAGGATCTCCCTGTGTGAGGACAGGGTCAGGATCTCCCTGTGTGAGGACAGGTCAGGATCTCCCTGTGTGAGGACAGGGTCAGGATCTCCCTGTGAGGACAGGTCAGGATCTCCCTGTGTGAGGACAGTTCACGATCTCCCTGTGTGGGTACAGGTCAGGATCTCCCTGTGTGAGAACAGGTCAGGATCTCCCTGTGTGGGGACAGGTCAGGATCTCCTGTGTGGGGACAGGTCAGGTTCTCCCTGTGTGGGGACAGGTCAGGATCTCTCTGTGTGGGGACAGGTCATGATCTCCCTGTGTGGGGACAGGGTCAGGATCTCCCTGTGTGGGGACAGGGTCAGGATCTCCTCTGTGAGGACAGGTCAGGATCTTCCTGTGTGGGGACAGGGTCAGGATCTCCCTCTGTGAGGACAGGTCAGGATCTTCCTGTGTGGGGACAGATCAGGATCTCCCTGTGTGGGGACAGGTCAGGATCTCCCTGTGTGGGGACAGGGTCAGGATATCCCTGTGTGAGGACAGGTCAGGATCTCCCTGTGTGGGGACAGGGTCAGGATCTCCCTCTGTGAGGACAGGTCAGGATCTCCCTGTGTGGGGACAGGGTCAGGATCTCCCTGTGTGAGGACAGGTCAGGATCTCCCTGTGTGGGGACAGGGTCAGGATCTCCCTCTGTGAGGACAGGTCAGGATCTTCCTGTGTGGGGACAGGTTAGGATCTCCCTGTGTGGGGACAGGGTCAGGATCTGCCTGTGTGAGGACAGGGTAAGGATCTCCCTCTGTGAGGACAGGGTCAGGATCTCCCTGTGTGAGGACAGGGTCAGGATCTCCCTGTGTGGGGACAGGGTCAGGATCTCCCTTTGTGAGGACAGGTCAGGATCTCCCTGTGTGGGGACAGGTCAGGATCTCCCTGTGTGAGGACAGGTCAGGATCTACCTGTGTGGGGACAGGTCAGGATCTCCCTGTGTGAGGACAGGTCAGGATGTCCCTGTGTGGAGACAGGGTCAGGATGTCCCTGTGTGGGGACAGGTCAGGATCTCCCTGTGTGGCGACAGGTCAGGATCACGCTGTGTGGGGACTGGTCAGGATCTCCCTGTGTGGGGACAGGTTCAGGATCTCCCTGTGTGGGGATAGGTCAGTATCTCCCTGAGTGAGGACAGGGTCAGGATCTCCCTGTGTGGGGACAGGTCAGGATCTCTCTGTGTGGGGACAGGTCAGGATCTCCCTGTGTGAAGGCGGGTCAGGATCTCCCTGTGTGAGGACAGGTCAGGATCTCCCTGTGTGAGGACAGGGTCAGGATCTCCCTGTGTGAGGACAGGGTCAGGATCTCCCTGTGTGGGGACAGGTCAGGATCTCCCTGTGTGGGGAAAGGTCAGGATCTCCCTGTGTGAGGACAGGGTCAATATCTCCCTGTGTGGGGACAGGGTCAGGATCTCCCTGTGTGTGGACAGGGTCAGGACCTCGCTGTGTGGGGACAGGGTCAGGATCTCCCTGTGTGGGGACAGGGTCAGGATCTCCCTGTGTGGGGACAGGTCAGGATATCCCTGTGTGAGGACAGGTCAGGATCTACCTGTGTGGGGACAGGGTCAGGATCTCCCTCTGGGAGGACAGGTCAGGATCTCCCTGTGTAAGGACAGGTCAGGATGTCCCTGTGTGGGGACAGGGTCAGGATGTCCCTGTGGGAGGACAGGTCAGGATCTCCCTGTGTGAGGACAGGGTCAGGATCTCCCTGTGTGAGGACAGGTCAGGATCTGCCTCTGTGAGGACAGGTCAGGATCTCCCTGTGTGGGGACAGGGTCAGGATCTCCCTGTGTGAGGACAGGTCAGGATCTCCCTGTGTGAGGACAGGGTCAGGATCTCCCTGTGTGAGGACAGGTCAGGATCTCCCAGTGTGGGGACAGGGTCAGGATCTCCCTGTGTGGGGACAGGGTCAGGATCTCCCTGTGTGGGGACAGGGTCAGGATCTCCCTGTGTGGGGACAGGTCAGGATCTCCCTGTGTGAAGGCGAGTCAGGATCTCCCTGTGTGAGGACAGGTCAGGATCTACCTGTGTGGGGACAGGTCAGGATCTCCCTGTGTGGGCATAGGGTCAGGATCTCCCTGTGTGGGGATAGGGTCAGGATCTCCCTGTGTGGGGACAGGTCAGGATCTCCCTCTGTGAGGACAGGTTAGGATCTCCCAGTGTGGGGACAGGGTCAGGATCTCCCTGTGTGAGGACAGGTCAGGATCTCCCTGTGTGAGGACAGGGTCAGGATCTCCCTGTGTGAGGACAGGTCAGGATCTCCCTGTGTGAGGACAGGGTCAGGATCTCCCTGTGAGGACAGGTCAGGATCTCCCTGTGTGAGGACAGGTCAGGATCTCCCTGTGTGGGGACAGGGTCAGGATATCCCTGTGTGAGGACAGGTCAGGATCTCCCTGTGTGGGGACAGGGTCAGGATCTCCCTGTGTGAGGACAGGTCAGGATCTCCCTGTGTGGGGACAGGGTCAGGATCTCCGTCTGTGAGGACAGGTCAGGATCTTCCTGTGTGGGGACAGGTTAGGATCTCCCTGTGTGGGGACAGGGTCAGGATCTCCCTGTGTGAGGACAGGTCAGGATCTCCCTGTGTGGGGACAGGGTCAGGATCTCCCTGTGTGAGGACAGGTCAGGATCTCCCTGTGTGGGGACAGGGTCAGGATCTCCGTCTGTGAGGACAGGTCAGGATCTTCCTGTGTGGGGACAGGTTAGGATCTCCCTGTGTGGGGACAGGGTCAGGATCTCCCTGTGTGAGGACAGGGTCAGGATCTTCCTGTGTGAGGACAGGGTCAGGATCTCCCTGTGTGAGGACAGGGTCAGGATCTCCCTGTGTGGGGAAAGGGTCAGGATCTCCCTGTGTGGGGACAGGGTCAGGATCTCCCTCTGTGGGGACAGGGTCAGGATCTACCTGTGTGGGGACAGGTCAGGAACTCCCTGTGTGAGGACAGGTCAGGATCTCCCTGTGTGGAGACAGGGTCAGGATGTCCCTGTGTGGGGAAAGGTCAAGATCTCCCTGTGTGGGGACAGGTCAGGATCGCCCTGTGTGGGGACTGGTCAGGATCTCCCTGTGTGGGGACAGGGTCAGGATCTCCCTGTGTGGGGATAGGTCAGTATCTCCCTGTGTGAGGACAGGGTCAGGATCTCCCTGTGTGGGGACAGGTCAGGATCTCTCTGTGTGGGGACAGGTCAGGATCTCCCTGTGTGAAGGCGGGTCAGGATCTCCCTGTGTGAGGACAGGTCAGGATCTCCCTGTGTGAGGACAGGGTCAGGATCTCCCTGTGTGGGGACAGGTCAGGATCTCCCTGTGTGAGGACAGGTCAGGATCTCCGTGTGCGGACAGGTCAGGATCTCCCTGTGTGAGGACAGGTCAGGATCTCCCAGTGTGGGGACAGGGTCAGGATCTCACTGTGTGAGGACAGGTCAGGATGTCCCTGTGTGAGGACAGGTCAGGATCTCCCTGTGTGAGGACAGGGTCAGGATCTCCCTGTGTGAGGACAGGTCAGGATCTCCCTGTGTGGGGACAGGGTCAGGATCTCCCTGTGTGGGGACAGGGTCAGGATCTCCCTGTGTGAGGACAGGTCAGGATCTCCCTGTGTGAGGACAGGGTCAGGATCTCCCTGTGTGGGGACAGGTCAGGAACTCCCTGTGTGAGGACTGGTCAGGATCTCCCTGTGTGAGGACAGGGTCAGGATGTCCCTGTGTCAGGACAAGTCAGGATGTCCCTGTGTGGGGACAGGGTCAGGATGTCCCTGTTTGAGGACTGGTCAGGATCTCCCTGTGTGGGGACAGGGTCAGGATGTCCCTGTGTGAGGACAGGGTCAGGATGTCCCTGTGTGGGGACAGGTTCAGGATCTCCCCGTGTGAGGACTGGTCAGGATCTCCCTGTGTGAGGACAGGGTCAGGATGTCCCTGTGTGAGGACAGGGTCAGGATCTCCCTGTGTGGGGACAGGGTCAGGATGTCCCTGTGTGAGGACAGGGTCAGGATGTCCATTGTGAGGACAGGGTCAGGATCTCCCTGTGTGAGGACAGGTCAGGATCTCCCTGTGTGGGGACAGGTCAGGATCTCCTTGTGTGAGGACAGGTCAGGATCTCCCTGTGTGAGGACAGGGTCGGGATCTCACTGTGTGAGGACAGGTCAGGATGTCCCTGTGTGAGGACAGGTCAGGATCTCCCTGTGTGAGGACAGGGTCAGGATCTCCCTGTGTGAGGACAGGTCAGGATCTCCCTGTGTGGGGACAGGGTCATGATCTCCCTGTGTGGGGACAGGGTCAGGATCTCCCTGTGTGAGGACAGGTCAGGATCTCCCTGTGTGAGGACAGGGTCAGGATCTCCCTGTGTGGGGACAGGGTCAGGATGTCCCTGTGTGAGGACTGGTCAGGATCTCCCTGTGTGGGGACAGGGTCAGGATGTCCCTGTGTGAGGACAGGGTCAGGATGTCCCTGTGTGGGGACAGGGTCAGGATCTCCCCGTGTGAGGACTGGTCAGAATCTCCCTGTGTGAGGACAGGGTCAGGATGTCCCTGTGTGAGGACAGGGTCAGGATCTCCCTGTGTGGGGACAGGGTCAGGATGTCCCTGTGTGAGGACAGGGTCAGGATGTCCCTGTGTGAGGACAGGGTCAGGATCTCACTGTGTGAGGACAGGTCAGGATCTCCCTCTGTGAGGACAGGGTCAGGAACTCCCTGTGTGGGGACAGGGTCAGGATCTCCCTGAGTGAGGACAGGGTCAGGATCTCCCTGTGTGGCGACAGGGTCAGGATCTCCCTGTGTGGGGACAGGGTCAGGATCTCCCTGTGTGGGGACAGGTCAGGATCTCCCTGTGTGGGGACAGGGTCAGGATCTCCCTGTGTGGGGACAGGTCAGGATCTCTCTGTGTGGGGACAGGTCAGGATCTCCCTGTGTGAAGGCGGGTCAGGATCTCCCTGTGTGAGGAAAGGTCCGGATCTCCCTGTTGAGGACAGGGTCAGGATCTCCCTGTCTGAGGACAGGTCAGGATCTCCCAGTGTGGGGACAGGGTCAGGATCTCCCTGTGTGGGGACAGGTCAGGATCTCCCAGTGTGGGGACAGGGCCAGGATCTCCCTGTGTGGGGACAGGTCAGGATCTCCCTGTGTGGGGACAGGTCAGGATCTCCCTGTGTGGGGACAGGGTCAGGATCTCCCTGTGAGGGAACAGGGTCAGGATCTCCCTGTGTGGGGACAGGTCAGGATCTCCCTGTGTGGGGACAGGGTCAGGATCTCCCTGTGTGGGGACAGGTCAGGATCTCCTGTGTGAGGACAGAGTCCGGATCTCCCTCTGGGAGGACAGGTTAGGATCTCCCTGTGTGGGGACAGGTAAGGATCTCCCTGTGTGAGGACAGGTCAGGATCTCCCTGTGTGAGGACAGGTCTGGATCTCCCTGTGTGGGGAAAGGTCAGGATCTCCCTGTGAGAGGACAGGTCAGGATCTCCCTGTGTGGGGACAGGTCAGGATCTCCCTGTGTGAGGACAGGTCAGGATCTCCCTGTGTGAGGACAGGGTAAGGATCTCCCTGTGTGAGGACAGGTCAGGATGTCCCTGTGTGAGGACAGGGTCAGGATCTCCCTGTGTGGGGACAGGGTCAGGATCTCCCTGTGTGGGGACAGGTCAGGATCTCCCTGTGTGAGGACAGGGTCAGGATCTCCCTGTGTGAGGACAGGTCAGGATCTCCCTGTGTGAGGACAGGGTCAGGATCTCCCTGTGAGGACAGGTCAGGATCTCCCTGTGTGAGGACAGTTCACGATCTCCCTGTGTGGGTACAGGTCAGGATCTCCCTGTGTGAGAACAGGTCAGGATCTCCCTGTGTGGGGACAGGTCAGGATCTCCCTGTGTGGGGACAGGTCAGGTTCTCCCTGTGTGGGGACAGGTCAGGATCTCTCTGTGTGGGGACAGGTCATGATCTCCCTGTGTGGGGACAGGGTCAGGATCTCCCTGTGTGGGGACAGGGTCAGGATCTCCTCTGTGAGGACAGGTCAGGATCTTCCTGTGTGGGGACAGGGTCAGGATCTCCCTCTGTGAGGACAGGTCAGGATCTTCCTGTGTGGGGACAGATCAGGATCTCCCTGTGTGGGGACAGGTCAGGATCTCCCTGTGTGGGGACAGGGTCAGGATATCCCTGTGTGAGGACAGGTCAGGATCTCCCTGTGTGGGGACAGGGTCAGGATCTCCCTCTGTGAGGACAGGTCAGGATCTCCCTGTGTGGGGACAGGGTCAGGATCTCCCTGTGTGAGGACAGGTCAGGATCTCCCTGTGTGGGGACAGGGTCAGGATCTCCCTCTGTGAGGACAGGTCAGGATCTTCCTGTGTGGGGACAGGTTAGGATCTCCCTGTGTGGGGACAGGGTCAGGATCTGCCTGTGTGAGGACAGGGTAAGGATCTCCCTCTGTGAGGACAGGGTCAGGATCTCCCTGTGTGAGGACAGGGTCAGGATCTCCCTGTGTGGGGACAGGGTCAGGATCTCCCTTTGTGAGGACAGGTCAGGATCTCCCTGTGTGGGGACAAGTCAGGATCTCCCTGTGTGAGGACAGGTCAGGATCTACCTGTGTGGGGACAGGTCAGGATCTCCTGTGTGAGGACAGGTCA